>NC_143516.1:22858475-23159475 GCF_031878675.1 Megascapheus bottae
TTATATAGAAGATATTCCAATAGCAACCATTTTTCACATTTTCCATTGTTATCACCAAAGCTTTATTTAATATTAGTTACTATTAACTACACTGAATTTATAGATCAACCTTTACTAGTAGGTATGTATATATGATAAAAGCAGAACACACAAGGTAAAGTATCCCACAATTTCAGGATCCACTGAAGGCCTTGAAATCTGTTCTCATATAAAAGATAATCTACCACATTTCTTATAATTCTATATTTATTTCCTTGGGAAACCTCTGTGCTACTGTCCCAATTGCTGTATTAATTTTCTTGTTTCTTTGTATAACAAGTAGGTTTTTCTTCACTATAGATTATAGGAAACATGAGGGATATATATTATAGAGAGATTTCAATGTGTCATTTTTTCTTAAAATGCTGCATTTTTGTACTGGTAGGCAATGAAATAACTACTGGAAACCTTTCTTTTTCTCAGGCTTACTTGAATTCACTAAAAATGGATCTATTCTAGTCTCCTCTTTAGTTTAGAATGTGATCCTTAGCCCATAAGGATAAGGTTTATCCTACCATCTCAATTAAAAGCACCAGACAATTAACAAACACACTCTGCCCTCTAGATTGGACCTCCAGTGTTTCCCAGAAGTGATAAATATCTGGTAGGTATCACCTCTCCTCTGTTAGGGCATCAGCAGTTACTCTAGTAGACCTCTAGATACATCTAAACTTTTTAAGAAACAAGAGTAAATTTCCCTGTGTATTTCTCCTCCCCTCCTCACCGTAAATGCACAAAATATATTTGTTAATTACCCTACCATGCATATCTATCCATGCAAAAAGCCTTAAATGCCTCAGTTCAGTGAGACTGTCACCTTATTTGGGCTCTATCTCTTACAGCAGAAATGTATTTTCAGGGAAGTGGCACTGTGGCTCAAGGGGTAGGGTGGTAGCCTTGAGCTGAAGAACTCAGGGACAGTGTCCAGGCCCAGAGTTAAAGTCCCACAACCAACCAAAAAAAAAGAAGGAAGGAATGAAGGGAGGGAGGGAGACAGGGAGGGAGGGAGGGAGGGAGGGAAAGAAAGAAAGAAGAAAGAAAGAAAGAAAGAAAGAAAGAAAGAAAGAAAGAAAGAAAGAAAGAAAGAAAGAAAGAAAGAAAGGAAAAAGTATTCTCAGGCCAACAATAGGGTAAGATTCTGGCTTACCTCTTATACTTTCCCTGTTATTACAGTGACAAATGCCCAAAATGCATAAAGTCAGTTGCATTATATTTATTGTCCAGATTTGCAGTTACTTCCAGTGGTTTTTCTAATGATTGCACTCCATAGTTTATTATACTTCGGTTAATTCATCTACAGCTACTTACCTAATACCCAGTGTGTTTGCTTATACATATGTAGGTATGTTTGCGGTAACATAAATGAAGTAGATCATACAATCTATGTTTCTTTGGGTCTGTATTACTTCTGTTAATATAATTTTATTTCCATTTTTTTCATTTCCAGTACAATATTGTTCATTCTGATGGATAAGTGAAATTCATACACACACACCCACCCACCCCCCACACACACACATTCACATTTTCTTGATCTATTCATTTGTCCAGTGAGAGGAATCTGGTCCGATTCCATATCTTGGTTATGATAACTAATGCTGCAATGAACATGTTACCTTCTTATTCCACACAGGTATTTCTAAAAGTGAATAAGGATTCCAAGTCCCTTGGTTAAGCACTTACGTAGCATCTCAATCCCTACTTCATTTGAATATCCATGGGGCCTGCCTGCTAGAAACAGGGCTTGGGCAGGATGGACAAAAATCCCAAGAAAATCATCAAGGCAGGAAAAAATATGCCATCATCAGTTTCTGCCTAAGAACCTGATTGACACACACAAGAAGCCATAGACTAAACATAAATTTCCCATTTAAAACCAAAATGTGGGCAGAAGTTTTGGAGAGGTCAAGATCTACTTAGTATTATTTTATGATTTGCAAATCTACTCTTGAGTATTCCTTGTAGAAACAAACTTCCTTCATTAAGGTGCCAGAACTACTGAGTTAATGTGAGACAGAGTGACACCGGAGAGCAAAACTGCACTTACACTTATCTTAGCTCCCTAACAATGCATTGCTATGTACCCACATTTCTGTATGCATAGAAAAGAAGATATGCTGACCTTATGTATCCTTTTATTTTCTAGCTGTGATGATAATTTCAAACTCTTCTAGGTAAAAAGAAGGCTGAAGGCTTCAATGCTCTGGTCCTGAGTTCAAGCCCCAGGACTAAAAAAAATAAAACAAAACAAAACAAAACAAAACCATACATACAATAAGCTCTGCATATGACCCATAGTGGTTACGAGTTATCTACTAAGTGTTTTGTTGGTAAGGTAAAAAGTATCACCTAAAAAAATAAAAAAAGCAGAGTCTCACTATATAGACCTAGATGGCCTCAAATTTAAGACACATCGTCTCAATCTGTCAGTGCTGGCATTCTGTACATCAACATGCTCAGTGAAGTGCCATCTTCATTTAAAGAACTAACACCTAATGGTCAAATGCAATACTTTGGAGTGGCTTCTTAGTTACATGCTGTTTTTGAGCCTTAATTTTCACACGTACAAATGGAAATGATATTTACTCTTCTTTCAAGGAAATTACTAGTACTCACTGTGGGTTATGTTCTGACCAATGTAAAACATATGCCATTATGGCAGTTTATCCCTTTACATACATTTCAACACTAGTTTTAGCACTATCAAGTGTCTCCAAGTTAATGTTTGATGTCACTGCAATATCTTTAACTTCTGACGCATTTAGAAGTTTTCCAGAGTACATTCCTGCACATTATTTCATCTGTTCCATTCTAAGATAGGCTGATAAGGACTCAGAATACTCAGCAGTCTGATCTAGATTTTTTTCCTTTCTTCTTCTTTAGGAAAATGTTTGCTCTATCAAGTTACTGAAAAGAGAGGCTTTGGATAATTCACAGACTGAGGATTTCCAACTGGTAATGCAAACTTAATTTAGATTCAACAATGACCTGTTTTCTAATAAACATCTAATGTGTGTAATGCTGAATAAGGAAATGTTTTCTCTGCCATTGTGGCTGGTGTGAGCAAGAAATGTTATTGAAGCCCTGTTGAGTGCCCTCATGTTTTCCCATATACAGAGAGCCATGGGGATATGAATTTTTTCTACAAGAGAACATAAAATACCAGTATAAAAATTGCTTTTATAGAAAGGAAGAAGTAGACGTCACATACACTATTTCAGTTAAGAAAGCATGTTTCAGGTTTCAAAGAAGAGGTGCCAAATGATTACATAATTCAACACTACCAAAAATAAAGGCAAAAATACAAATGGAAGACTGTTCTCTGATCTTGATTACGTCTTTATACGTGTAACAATGTCTATTTTATACAGCACTAACACGGAGAGGTTGGGGTTTGGTTCCCTTCCCCTCCTACAAAAAAATGTCTAGATACATTACTTGGACAGCGTAACCACCTTAGCATTGTACTTCCAATTCTAAGACATTATGACTTAGTTCTGGTCATGGAAACAGTAGACACATGGTCTTGTGGATTGGTAAATGACATGGAAATGTGTCCCATTGGTACTTTATGTTCTTGAGTCACATCAAGAATTTCTCAATGAAAGGCATTGGGATTGGAGACAGGAAGTTAGGAAAAGGGATTTGAGTTCCATTGTGTTGGCCAATTACAGGGCGAAGTATTTTCATGTCTGTGTCTTTCTCCCATACAGAAGAGCTGTGTCTGAGGACCTTGTCTTGTGGTTGGGATTTTGGTTGTTTTGATTCTTTCTGTTTGAGCTTCTAGACTGACTATTCTGAGGAACACCATGTTAGGGAGAAACTGGATTTCTGTCTTAAAGCAGCAAGCTAGTCTTTCTATGTTCACGAAAAGGATTCAGACAATACAGTACCAAAATAATATTTTCTGAAATCAGAGTGAAAGCTAAAACATAACTGGCTGAGAGATAATGCCTGGGAAAGTTCAGTGTTGTCTCACATAGTTTTATATCATTCTCCAGAGTGTTTCAAGTTCTATTTATTCTTCAAGCACTGAAATAACTCTGAGTATTCCAATAACAATCCAAGAAAGAGCATCTTTTTTCACTTCACCATGTATGGTTCCAGTCCTTGGCTTCCAGGTTTACATCACATGCTGATCCTGACTTAAGTTCTCACAGGCCCAACAGAATCACCTTTGTCTGAAAAGGGGAAGGGATGTTTGCTGTGAACAGGCACACCAAAATTCCATCCAATCTCTTGAGACTTTTATTCTTAATACCATATCAAATAGCTTAATATCTCTTCTTGCCTGCTAAAAATAGGTTCTGATGTCTGCCCCTGGAGCTCACTGGGAAAGAATGCAAACAGTCCCGGAATGAATACTCAGGAAGATTGTTCTGCCTAGTAAGAGCTATTTTCTTTTAAATGACATGATCCTCCAGAGACAGAGAAAGCCTTACATATTTAGGATGTGAGTTTCTCATCCTTAGGAATGACATAGTATTTTATAGGTGAAGTTAAGTTTAAAAAGGGAAGGAAGTGATACCAATACTAAAAACATCCCGAGCAATAGTTTTCTTCTTCAGTTTTCCTTAAAGAGACTCAGATTATTTGGTACAATTTTGTCTACATTCACCAGAGACAAGTGTTATTCACATAAAGGTATGCTTAGAAAGACACCTGGGAGCCCAACAGCAGAAACCAAGATATACAGAACAATATGAAGTGAAGATGCAACAATAAAACAATCCAAGAAATGAACTTTCAAAAAATGACCTTGTTTGAGGGCCATGAGTTTAGCCTAATGGTAGGAGTGCTTGCCTAGCATGCACAAAGACCTGGGTTCGATTCCTCAGTACCACGCACATAGAAAAAAAAGCCAGAAATGGTGCTGTGGCTCAAGTGGTAGAGCTCTAGCTTTGAGAAAGCCCAGGCCCTGAGTTCAAGGCCCAAGACTGGCAAAAAAATGACCTTATTTTTTATTTTTCTCACCATACAAAAAGAAATGGAGGTAAAAAAAATGTTCCATGATGTCGTATGAACAGATTATTTTTCTTTGCACTTAAACTAATTAACACTGAGTAAAAGAAACAAAGAGAAAGATAATTACTAGTGCAAGTTTTTCTTGGTTCAATAAACTGTCAGTGTCTCCTAAGGTGATTTTAAGGCTTTGGTTTCTAAACACAGAAATAGTTCTCATTCCTGCTTCCAGATAAGAAGAAAGTCCTTGATAAAATTCTTCATATATTGTTGTGGTAACCACAAAATGATTCTGAAGGGTTTGCATACCTTTTAAATAGGCATACTTGTCCTTTCACAAATCCAGATTGCACAGATCCAGCTTGAACTGATTCTGTAGTGATGGGAAAGTTGGATGTTTTACTATGTATTTACAGTTCTAATTATTTTGGATCATTTGAAGAATCTTGGAGTAAAGAATCTGTTCAGAAACAATCTGGACTTATGGAAATACTATAGGGAATGTTTGAATTTTAACAATGTGGTAGAAAATAGTGGATTCTAATCTAGTCCATATTTATAGTACATATCAGAGTTTTAATGATACTAGAATGTCTTGTGTTTGTATTATGTAAAGAATAACATTTTTCCTATTATCTAAAATATGAGATGACTGAAATAATTGTTCTAAGACTCTTTTGGTTCACTGATTCTTGGTCTGAGTTACCTCAAGCTGTCCACCTTAGTGAAACAAAGCACAATAATACTATCATAGTCATAAGATATTCTGATTATTAATCTCATATTGTTACTGTATCTGACTTTGTTATCTCATTTATTGTATATATGTTTATTTGAGATAGGAAAGGGAAGAGGGAAAACAAGATGATTGGAAGAGGGTGGGGAAGGAAATGGGGACAAAAACTTGAACGGGAGTATCAATGTGTGAGAAGTAATGCACCTACTACCTGACGAATGTAACTGTAACCCCTCTATACATTATCCCACAATAAAAAATACACTGGACATGAAAAATTATTCAGGTCTCTACACATTCACATAGTGATACTAAGGGAGGACATTCTTCGAAGAGGATCACAAAGGCTCAATAGCTCTGGGCACAAGATCCTATAAAAATATACTTTTCAAAATGAACTCCAAGAAATGTAACTACGAGGGTTTTTTTGTATTCGTTCTTGCTATGGTTTTCTTTTACCTTTTGTCTTGTTTGATAGTCTGTCTTGGAGTGGGTAATGGGGGCAAAAGAAAAGGTGGAACAAAGGAACAAAGGGTAAACACAGTGACATTCACTAGACACTATGTTGAAAATGAACTATGCAACATGTTGGGAAGGGGGTCTAGAAGAAAGTGAGGGAAGTAGTGATATTGCTCAAGAAGAAACGTAGTCATTATCTGACTTATGTAATTGTAACCCCTATGAATATCACCTTTACAATAACAATAAAATATGTATAATTAAAAAACTAAAAAATGTATATTCCAAACTTCAGTTGACTAAGTTGCTTTCACCAGCTCATTCTCTGACCCTTGTCTATCAAACACAGGCTTTATTTCCACTTGAAAATATCACTTTGATTTTATAGAATGTCTAGAGTTGTTTTTAAATTGAATCTCCTAAGAGTTTCTATTTCCTTATCTTCATTCAATGACAGTGTCCATGTTAATTCTTACCCAAGATCAGTAATTCTAACCAAGTTCAGTAATTGTGGAAAGAAGCTATTACAGTGATTTTCAAGTTGAAATTTCCCTGCCCCTCTAAGAATAGACATATGGGTAACTATATACATTTTGAACTCAGTATATTCTTCAGAGAATTTTTACTGATGCAGATTCATTTCTGTTCCTGGTTACTTAGCCTCTTTCTTATGATCAGTGATGTATCATCAGTTCTTTTTTTTCCCTTTTCAAAAATTTAATTTTATTTATTTTTTCATATATTTTATTGTAATTAATAGAAGGGTTACATGATACTTGCCAGATAGAAGGTGCATTAATTCACATACATTGATACCCTTTCACATGTCTTGGTCCCCATTTTCCTCCCCCCCACCCCTACCCCTCATCTTGTTTTCTCCCTTCCCTATCCAATTTCAAATAACCAAATACAAATATATCCGATATATCAGGTAACAAAGTGAGATACTGTAACAATATGAGATTACCAAGGGACAGCAAAAGAGATGAGAGATAACATAGTACCTTAAGAACAACAATCATTCATTATATGGCTTATATTTCTATATCCTAGAGATCCTTTCATTTAGTGTCCTACTATATGGCCTTTTGTATCAAGGTTTTGCTCTATTGCAAATCTCTGCTAGGAGAGCCCAAGGTTTCTACTGATTATGACAAATAAGGGAAACCATTGAGCCCAAGTTCCTTTGAGTCTGGCTTATTTCACTTAATATGAACTTTTCTAAGTCTTTCCATTTCCTAACAAATGGGGCAATGTCATTCTTTCTGACAGCAGCATAGAATTCCATTGTGTACAAATACCACATCTTGTTGATCCATTCATCAACTGAGGCACATCTAGGTTGGTTCCATATCTTTGCTATGGTAAATAGTGCTGCAATGAACATTGTTGTGCTGGTGGATTTAGTATGTCCTTGTTTCTGGATGGTTGGGTAAATGCCAAGTAGTGGAATTGCTGGGTCATAGGGGAGCTCTATGTTTAGTCTTTTGAGGAACTGCCATACTGCTTTCCATAGTGGTTGAACGAGTTTGCACTCCCACCAACAGTGTAGTAGTGATCTCTCCTGGCCACATCCCCTCCAGCATCTGTTGTTATTAGTTTTCTTGATCCTAGCCATTCTAACTGAGGACATAACCATCCTAAATATCTACACACCGAATCCCAGAGCTCCGAACTTCATCAAGCAAACTTTACTTTCACTGAAATCTTGCATAGATCGAAACACAGTGATTGTTGGTGACTTTAACACACCACTCTCACCTTTGGACAGAACAACAAGGCAAAAACTCAACAGAGAAACCTTAGAATTGAACAACTATATAGACCAACTACATCTAACAGACATCTGCAGATTATTCCACCAGCAACAACACAATATACGTTTTTCTCAGCAGCACATGGAACATTTTCCAAAATAGACCACATTTTAGGCCATAAAACAAACCTGGACAGATTCAGAAACACTAAAATTATTCCTTGCACTCTCTCAGACCACAAGGGCATCAAATTGGAACTGAACACACACCTCCACCAACGAAAACCCTGTAACTCATGGAGACTGAACAACACATTGTTGAATCACCAATGGGTCATCGAAGAGATCAGAACAGAAATCCAACAGTTTATGAAATTTAACAAAAAGGAGCACACAAAATACCAGCTCCTTTGGGACACGGCAAAGGCAGTACTCAGAGGAAAATTTATAGCTCTGAGTGCCTAAAATAACAAATTGGAAAAATTGCAAACCAACAATTTAATATGTTACCTTAAGCTCTTGGAAAAAGACCAACAAACCAACCCTAATCCCAGTAGAAGGAAGTAAATTATTAAAATCAAAACAGAATCAAAGGAATTGGAATCCCAAAAAACTATAGAAAGAATCAACAAAACAAGGAGTTGGTTCTTTGAAAGAATTAACAAAATTGACAAACCCTTAGCAAATCTTACCAAAAAAAGAAGGGAGCATACCAAAATAAACAAAATCACAGACGAAAATGGTAACATCACAACAGAAATTACCAAGATCCAGAGTATCATGAGGGAATACTTCTCAAACCTTTATACCAACAAATTTGAGAATCTAGAAGAAATGGACGAATTCCTAGCCAGTATCATCAGTTCTTAAAGTACACATTTTGATAACCGCACTAAGCATAATTTCTCATGGTATTCATGACACTAATTAATGTGTCAGTAAAAGTTTAAATCTCTTTAGATTTTTAAAAAAGAAATTACCTTAATCCCCTTTGCTTTTAAAAAGACAAATACAGCTCCAGGAATAGAGTATATATAAAATAGAAAATGTGGAGTCAGGGTTTTGAAGAGGTTCAGAACTTTAGTTGAGACTTACTCTACTTCTACAACTTGCATAACTTAGGAAAATCATGGAGATACATTATGGATGTTTGCTAGTCAAAGTAGGCATTTAAAACATGGACAGTGACTTTTATTAGATTTTAAATCCAAACTGTATACCTACAGAAATGCCCATTAAGGATAAATGGCAAGTATAACATGTGGAGCTGTAGTTCACAAGAGTAGGAGGGAAATCTGAAAAACACCCTTTCAAATTAGTATTAAAGCAGTTCTGCTGTTAAGCAAATAGACATCCATGCTTATAATCATATCACCAAAAGAGGCTGTTAAAATACATACTTTTCTCACAAATACAGACAGTTCAAACCAATGTAACTGCAAACAGGTGCATGAACCAGCAGAAAGTGGTCAAAAATTAGAAAATTGCCTTCTATTAAAATTAGAGTGATCCTCAAAGACTCTGCTTTCTTTCTATTTGAAAATGGAAAACTTTGATCTTAGTTTCAGTTTAAAAACCACCATTCCAGGTACTATTTCCCTTTTCTTTACAATTTAAAAAATTTTAAAACCAGTGTCAGCGATTTCACATCCTCCCTCGCACCTGGAAAAATGCTGTTTCAAGACTTCCAGACTAGTCTTGAGGGTTCTTTTTTTTTTTTTCTTTTTAAATTCACTTTGCTTCCTGGCTCTCCATGAATAGTTAGAGAAAATATTCCTTCCACTAAAAGTATCTTCAGTCTATTTCTTTTTAAAATCTTTTTATCTCACCATAACAATACTGGTTCCTGCATTTAAGTCACTTAAGGTGTTACAATTGTGAAAAATCGTCAAATTAAGGAAATCCTATTAAGGGTCTCTCCCAAAAAATTACCAATGGCTCATGGGTAGAATGCAGAGTAAGGTTTCCGATAGGAAGACAAAATGTCTTTGCCAACTAGTTTAACTGTCATTTGGTTAAAACATAGCGTTGCAACACGAATATAGATCCAAGAACATTGAGAAAATGTTACTTTTTGAGGAAGACAAAATAAGAGGAAATGATGTGAGGAAGTACCAATACAGGAGTCAGTGAAACAAAGTAATAAACCTCTACTCTGGAAACAAGTATCTAATATTTCTGTTTGGGGAAGGCTGTTTTTGTTTTAAGGTAGTACTGATGTTTGAGCTCAGGAACCTGAAGTTGGTAAGGTAGATGTTCCACTACTTAAACCATGTCTCCAAACCTCTTTGCTTTGGTAATTTTGGAGACAAGTTATTCTATTTATACTCAGGCTGACAAGTAGCAGAAAAAATGCTGCCAAATAGTGTAAGAAATATTCTGGTATTCCGCAAAACCTGTTAGAAAAAAAATTCTATATACACTCCTATAAAACTTTCAGTTAAACTCTACAAACACACACACACACACACACACACACACACATTGCTTCCCTTATTCATTTCTTCATTCATATCACATTTTCTCAACATAGCCTCTCGACAAGTATCCTACTGATTACTGAGGATACAAAGGAAAAACAAAGAGTCCTTGATTCCAGAGTCCAGTGTGAAAGACACACATGTAAATGTTGTTGTTTTTAACCTGACCGTTTTTTAGACATTTACCTGACAAGGGTAAATGTCTAAATCATTATGTTTTCAGCAACTTCTTATCATCACAGTTACATGATACAAATTCTAGGATGTCACAAGAGTTGATTTCCCTAAGTGTTTATGAGGATAACATGATGTTGGTATATCCAGGAATGCTGAGATGTTCCATTATGAAACCTGGGTCCAGGAAGTGTTAGCCAGCCATCTGAGGATGGATGTGTCTTTAACACTTGCTTCCATCTTGTAAGAAAATGCTCCCAACAGGACACACACACTTCCAGAAGCTCACTGGAAAATATCTACTATTCCAATGAGTGTAGCACTGCTACACTGCTTAGTGTCACCAGAGCAGAGGAGGTCAAAATAAGCCAAGAAATGATGCAATGTTGTTTCTTCAGGACATTCTCTCAATCTCATTGAATCAAAAATGGTTTGTGAAGGTATGGAGCTATTTCAAGGGCCTCCCAAACTCCAGTCTTCTTTCCTCCTTGTTTTGGGGAACAAAATGGACCTAAAGATTAAAAACCAGAGTCTTAGATGGTTAATTGCGATAATGGGCATGACTGCAATTCATTTTAATGCTAAGTGGAATCTACCTACTACCTGATAAAAGGGCAGCTATCCAAGAGAGAAGGTTAGTCGAGAGGGTTAAAAAGCACGGTCAAGAATGTGGAGATGGAAGGCTGTGAAAAGGAATCTAGATTCCATCGACTTCATAGTTTATTTGGAAATGATGGAGGAACTCTGAGTGTGTAAATCGACCTGTTTGTAGAAACTCAGCATGAGTTCTACTCCCTGTAGGGGAGAAGATGGAACCCATCATCTGTCGCATGATCCTCTCCTGTGACAGAAATCCTATGGTGATTAGAAATAGTTTACTTGCCCTTGTAACAATGGACTGTTGCTCCCTCAAGTTTCTTTGCAGTTGAACAACGAATGCAATGTAAAGGTAGACCACTTACATTCGAGTCGTGGATCCTCTTCTTTTGGTTGTGTGATTTCTTGTAGGGATGTAACTAGAACACTCGAAGCAAACAAAACAAAACAAACAAACACACAAAAAAACCTTGAGAACTGTAAGGTTTCCCGGAGAGTAAACCGACACGCGGTCCACGCAGAAGAGAGTTTATTGGAGCACGAACTGTCGATCCGTCTCAGTGAGTAGTCCACAGAGAAAGGACGACCCCTGTCAGGGTACAAGTTTAAGTAGGGAGGGGTCGTGAGGAGGTGTGACCTGGGTGGTCCAGGATGTGACTTCAGAAAAGGAAAAGTGCCTGTCTCCAGGTGTGCCAGGTAACACAGATTTTGGTTGGTAGCTTTAACAGAATTAAATAGGAGGAAGTTTCTGCACCAGGGATGAGGGTGAGGGTGAGGCGTGGGGTTGGGGACTTTCCCTGGTGGACCTTACAAATTAGCTTTTTGATAATTATGAAGAACACAGGGCCTGAGGGGGGGGGGTTCTGCATGGGGACCTTTCCCTGATGAATCTTTCAAGTACCAATCCTGGGGCTCGAACTCAGGGCCAGGACCCCGTCCCTGAGCTCTTTGGCTCAACTCCACTTCTGCCTTTCTTTCTTCTTCTTTTTTTTTTTTTTTTTTTTTTTGGAGTTAATTGGAGATCAGAGTCTCAGAGTCTCTTTTGCCCAGGCTGGCTTTGAACTGTGACCTTCAGACCTCATCCACCTGAGTAGCTAGGATTATAGGTGTGAGCAACCAGTGCTCGGCATATACTCAAGTTTTCATCTGCAAAAAGGGATAAGACTTTTATCTAAGCTGGCACAGGTTCTTGGAGGTTTAGTTATTCAAGTCTGAGAAAGAAAACAATAGGAAGTCGATAGCTCACGCCTGTAATCCTAACTACTCTGGACGCTGAGATCTCAGGATGGCTGTTCAAAGCCAGTTCGGACAGTAAAGAATGTGAAACTCTTATCTCCAATTAACCACTAGAAAAAAAACAGGAAGTTGGGTTGTGGCTCAAGAGGTTGGGGGTAGCATTGAGCTGAAGATCTCAGGGACAGAGCCCAGGCCCAGAGTTCAAGACCCATGATAGACAAAAAGAAAAAAAAAAAAAAGAGGGCTGGGAGTTTGGCCTAGTGGTAGACTGCTTGCCTAGCCTAAATGAAGACTGGGTTCGATTCCTCAGTAACACATCCGTAGGAAAAACAGCCAGAAATGATGCTGTGGCTCAAGTGGTAGAGCTTTAGCCTTGAGAAAGTCCAAGGACAGTGCCCAGGCCCTGAGTTCAAGGCCCAGGAATGGCCAAAAAAAAAAAAAAGAAAGAAAGAAAACAATAGGAGACACAGAGAGTATCCAGGGAGCACACTGCCACAAAATAGGCAATAAATCACTTAAGATATAGCTGTGGAATTAGATACAGAAAGAAAAAGTAAACTAAGAAAATTCTGATACCATCATGATTTTGTGTCAGTAATTTGAAGGAACTAAATATGACAGTCTACTTTTTGTTTTCAGAACTTAATTTTTTTTTTTTTTTGCCAGTCCTGGGCTTGAGCTCAGGGGCTGAGCACTGTCCTTGGACTTTTTCTCAAAGCTAGAGCTCTACCCCTTGAGCCTCAGCACCATTTCTGGCATTTTTCTACGTATGTGGTACCAAGGAATCGAGCCCTGGTCTTCATGCATGCTAGGCAAGCATTCCACCACTAGGCCAAACTCCTGGCCCTCAGAACTTAATTTTTATTTTTTTATTCAGAAGGTTTATCTACCTATCCTCAATTAATTCTTCAAGATTTCCCAAGTTCCTCTAACTAAAGTTGCCATGTTTTTATATAGAGACTATTTTTAGTATGTAGATTTTTAATATTTACTTCTTTCACATTTTTAATTGATCACTTATAGCCACGCAAAGGACAGGGAAATATGGGGAATACTTACAATAAATAAATAAATCTAGTTAAGTTGTAGTATTCCTCTACAAAACAGTAGGGGATCAGAGAGGGAAGGGAAAACAATAAGCTAAGTATAATATAATATTGTCAGAGTGATTTACTATGCTCCAGCAAAAAAAGGCTAAATAATAAAATATTGATTACCAAATTAACGCGTTAACCATTTTTAATGAATCATTCTCATCTTTCCAATGAGAAGTATTGAACACTTTTTTTTTTCTATGTATGTGCTACTGAGGAATCGAACCCAGGTCTTTGTGCATGCTAAGCAAGCACTATACCACTAGGCCAAACTCCTCTCCCCACCCCGAACCACTTCTTAATAAATAATTCTCATCTTTTCAATGAGAAGCATATATATATATATATATGTATTCCTACTTCTTACATGTTTTCCAATTCCTTGTGGAACTGTGCAAGCCATGCAGTATTTTTGTTTTGGGCACATAAAAATTCTTGGGTGATTTCCATCCATCATTCCAAAATATAAAAATGGACTGGCTTAATTACAGAGAAGCTAATTCATGGACATAATATTGGCAGTAATGCAAGGATAAAAATAATCTCCATGGAAACAAAATACAACAAGGAAATTCTAATTAAATCACATGTGTTGCATGGATCTGGGCCATGTGTCTTGGATATGGACATTTGTTTTCTGTCACCTTTGTAAAAATAAAGTGTCATATTGCAGTGCAATTTACAGGTGTTTCTTCCCTTCTAATTTGTTGCGTGATTAGAGAAGTAAATTTTAGTTTAATAAGTAAGATTAATTTACCAGGAAAACCATGTAGACTTCAGGATAAGTATGTAACATTGAACACAAAAGTTCATTCTTGTTTCAACTGAAAGCCCCACTGTACTGCCACTGAAGGAATATAATAAACAGTATAACAGTGAATACTCAAAGAAGGGAAGATGTTTGTAGACTGAATTAGATGTTGTACATGGAATTTCTGAATTCCAAAGCTCAGTATGACCGGTAAATCTGATACTCTCTCTCCCTCTCCCTCTCCCTCTTCCTATCTCATTGTCTATCTGTCTCTCAGTGTGTATCTCTATCACTCTTTCTGTCTCTCCAGCCCTTCTCCCCTTCTGTTACAGTTTTATCTGTTTTATTGGAATTACTGATATACAGAATTTAGCTATTATCATAACCAAAACTATTATCAGCATTCTGCACCACCCTTATCTCTTGGTTAGATCATTGCATAATCACTTTAGTGGTTTCTCCTAGCCCATAACTGTCCATTTTTATTGTGACAATGAGATTGCTTATAACAAAAAAAAGTCTTTTAAGAGTGTCAGTAATGCTTATCTTATTTATTCTTTTTTTTGCTAGCACTGGGATTTAAATTCAATGCCTCATGCCTGCTCCATCATTGAGCTACCCCTCCAGTCTTTTTCTTGTGTGTGTATTTATATACAGGTTACTCAGTGTGTGTGTGTGTGTGTGTGTGTGTGTGTGTGTGTGTGTGTGTGTGTGTGTTGTCTACCACAACTAGGGCCTGAAATCAGGACCTGGGCAATGTCCCTTAACTTTTTAAATCAAGACTGTAGCCCTGTCTCTTGAACCATTGTTTCACTTTTGGATTTTTGGTGGTGGTAATTAGAGATAAGAATCTCACAGACTTTGCTGCCCCAGCTGTCTTTGAACCCGGACTCTGATCACAGCCTCCCAGGAAGCTAGCTTTACAGACAGGATCCACTCTCACCTGACTGTGCTTGTTATTCCTGAAATCAGGGGTCACTATCTGCTTGGGCATGCAACTGGACTACAATCTGCCTGTTTTAGGGTTCCCATTGTAATTAGAATAACAAATCCATGACACTGTGGGTTGAAATGAACTGTCAAGTACTGTTTGCCCACTTCTGGCTTGTAACCATGATCCTGATCTCAACCCTTCTCATGGCTAGAAGGGCAGGCACATGCCATGGCACCCAGTTATGGTTGGTAAAGGAGTTATGTGAACTTTCTGACTGATTGCTCTTGAATTATGCTTCTATTATACTCAGGCATCCAAGTAGCGTAGTATTACATGAACTAGTCCTTCCCACCTAGCCTCTGTCAAGATTAAACATTCAGCCATTCTTCTTCACTCAAATTAGGCTCTTTTCACAGTTCCTTACTTTGTGTGGACTCTTGTTGGCCACTCTGACCTCACTTTTTCTACTTTGTCCTGACTTATGGACTGCCTTGAACAGCTAGCTACATTCCTGCCTTAGGTCATGTATACTATTCTTTCTGCTGGTAACAAACTTTCTTCCTAACTTACACAAACCTAGTGATTGACATGTTCTCTAATACATGGCAAGCGAAACATCACTCTGTCTTATTTGCTATCCGTTTTACTACTTTACTTCTTTTTACTATAATATTTTCCACCCCCAAAAGGTGTATAATTTATTTATTATCTGTAACTTACTTGTTGTGGTAGCATATGAACTCCTCAATTTTGAGCAGCACTTTACTTTCATCATCAATTCGTATAACAATAACTAAACAGTAGCCTATTATAACTGAGTTGTCAGATAAAACATAGGAAGACTAGTGGACTTTGGATTTTAGATAAATAATGAATAAATTCTAGTGTATTTTCCATGTAGTATTTAGAACACAATGTTCTCGTATTTCTAAAAATCTGTTATTTATCTGGAATTCCAATTTTACTGAGTATTATATAATTTTATTTGTTAAATCTGGCAATCCTAATACAAAAACACCCCATGAATGAATAAATATTACTGGATATAAAAGTCATTTGGGTATATATATGCTGCTAAAAAGTAAGAATATGTAAAAAAGATAATTTTTCCAAAAGCAAAAATTACATAGGAATAAATTAAAATGTACATGATCCCTCTATAGTATTAGAAGGCTTTGCTGACAGAAATTGAAAGGAATTTATCAAATCTTCATGGATAAGAGGAATCAAGAATGAAAGACTTACAGTGTTCCCAAATTATCTCACAAATTAAAAAAGTAAATATTATTAGATCTGTGAATGTAACTTTAAAAAAACGTGCTAAAACTTTCAATAAAATACACAGGGCCAAAAATAAGAAAGTCTGAAAGAGTATAAGTTTAGAGAACTCATGCTATCAGATTTCAAGATTCATTGTAAAGTTACAATAAAAAGTATGTTATTTATATAAGAAAATAACAACCCAATGGAATGAGACAGAATCTAGAAATATCAAGTAAAACATATGATCTTTTGATTTATGAAAATATGCTGAAGTGAACTAAGTAAGAATTATAACGTATAAATATGAAACTAAAAAGAAGTAAATACACAGCTAATAACATGACATAATACTTTTATGAGTTGAAGAAGGGCAAATTTCTCAAGGAAGACATAAAAAAGCCCCATATATTTTGCATAGAAGAAAACAATACAAATTTGGATTGCCTTAAAATTATGAAATGTTATTCATTAAAACAGAATAACCACAAAATAAGAGGACAAATTTGATAATACTTAATTTTGACAAAGACTTTATAGCCAGAAGAGTTGATATATTGTATAATAATTATAAAAATATAAATAGGAAACTAAGAATGCTACTACACTAAAATCCTCAATAAATCTCACAATTGTGATGTTGTGACAGAAAAGAAAATCCATAGGGAAAGAATGCACGTGATATCAGCCTTTTTACCCAAAATTCAAACGCAGGCATAATTCATCTATGAAGATAAAAGTCAGATTCATGGCTGTCCTGGTCATTACACATTTAGGCAATGCCTTCTACAATGAGGTTTCTGGGGCTCTAATAATATTCTTGCTATTGACAATCATATATTTGTATGCTTATATTGTATTTATTTTTCTGTACGTAATCATATTTAAGTAAATGTTTTCCCAGTGACAAAGCACTGCTGAACAAGAAAGACAGAGGAAAGAAAGGAAAGGAAAGGAAGGAAGGAAGGAAGGAAGGAAGGAAGGAAGGAAGGAAGAAAGAAAGAAAGAAAGAAAGAAAGAAAGAAAGAAAGAAAGAAAGGGGCAAGGGAGGGAAGGAGGGATAGAGGGAGGGAGGAAAGATGGAAAGAAGGAAACAGAGGAAGGAAAGAAGGAAGGAAGGAAGGGAGGGAGGGAAGAAAGGAAAAACTCCAGCTTGCAAAAGGAAAAGGAAAAAGCTAAGCGAAGATTGAATGAGGGTTGAATTTTAAAATGCCTCCTGAGGGCACTTGCTGATCCTAGGATGGTGGAAGTGAATGGATCTGAATTCCGATACCTGCCAGGTGAGGCGTGAAAATGGAGGTCCTGGTCATACATGTGAGCCTTTGCTGTCAAGAGAAACAATAATTCTCTTTTAGAAAAGAGAACATGTTATAGTTTTTATCTTAACTAACAATACTACTCAAAAGTATGAGTTTGTACTTAAAATTATCCAAGAGCCCAAAATAAAGAATTAAAACATGACTAGATAAATAACACCCGCAGAGTGCTTGGCTGAAGTGAGGGACGTTGTCAGGAGGATATCCAGTTCATAGTCATGACCTTATCACACACTGACTTTTGAAGATAAGCTAAAAATACAAAACATTAACTCTAAATTCCATTTTCCATTTAGATTCATCTTAAGTGAAAAACTTTAAATCTTTATTTGATATATGAACTTGTTATTAATGCATACATTTGTATGCATGTAGAAGACAATTATTGTGTCCTGGGCATTTAAAGAATACATGGGAAGGGCTGGGAGTTTGGCCTAGTGGTAGAGTGCTTGCCTAGCATGCATGAAGACCCAGGTTCAATTCCTCAGTAACCACATACATAGAAAAAAGCCAGAAGTGGTGCTGAGGCTCAAGTGGTAGAGCTCTAGCCTTGAGAAAGTCCAAGGACAGTGCTGAGGCCCTGAGCTCAAGTCCAGGACTGGTAAAAAGAAAAAATTAAAAAAAAAATTTGGCCGGGAGTCTGGCCTAGCGGTAGAGTGCTTGCCTAGCATGCACAAAGACCCGGGTTCGATTCCTCGGTACCACATGCATAGCAAAGAGCTGGAAGTGGTGCTGAGGCTCAAGTGGTAGAGGGCTAGCCTTGAGAAAGTCCAAGGACAGTGCTGAAGACCTGAGCCCAAGTCCAGGACTGGCAAAAAAAAAATACATGGGAAGTAGATTTCTTTTTCAGAGATAAGAATTAAAATTAGATGCAATATGTAGTAGATGGAAACAGTTCTAGGGGAAAAAAATCTGATAATGTGAACCCTTGCTACTGGGCATGTGGAAATTGGAAAACCTTACTATATGACAGATGGATACATGAATATGTATGTATATATATATACCTGTCAAAATGAAAGGCAAACATCTGAAAGGTGATCATCCAATAAAACACAAAACCACATGTTCTTGCTTTCTCCCTGCACCTCATCACACAGAAATTAAAAAACAGCTATGTATAACTCTGTGATATTTCTAGTCAGTACCATTCACATGATGCCCCACCTCCAATGCAAATGGCCTTGCAACAGGTGAGCTAACATAAAGTGAAAAATAGGACACAAGACCAGTACAGTTGCTTGGATGCTAGGAATAAACACATGCAAACTGTTCTCTTTAGAGCAAAAATAACCATAGATACATATACACAATGCAACACAGAAGGCTAAAACTGTGCATTATAAAGATAGCAAGACTTTTGAAAAGTCCAAACAGCTGTGCAGTCCACTTAGCCACTGGGTCAGTGCTTGTTTTGTACTCTGAGGTCTTCATTATTTTTGTTCCACTACTAAGAATCCAAGATTGTGTTTGCCTTATATCGATAATTTTTGTCTTTGTAAGCTACCTAACATAAGTTTAGTAATATTCAAAATTGAAAGAACACTTTTTTTAAATTTCTCATAGTTTGATAATCTTTCAACTCAAGAAGATTATTGTTTTCTACCTACACTCAAAGTCATGCTTCAGGCAATTTATTTTCTCTAAATTTTCAATTTTTAAAACTTGCTAAGCCTATACCAAAAGATTTTATACTTAGAAAAATAGAACAAGATTTTAATGATTTTATTGGAAATTTTTAAATAGTCTAAATATGTTTCTCTTTTGTTTTTTCCTTACAAGTTCTTAAGCTTAAACTCAGGGCCTGAACACTGTTCTTTGACTTTCTCCAAGCTAGAGCTCTACCACTTGAGCCACAGTGCTACTTCTGGCTTTTTCTATGCATGTGGTACCAAGGAATCGAACTCAGGTCTTCGTGCATGCTAAGCTAGCACTCTTACAACTAGGCCAAACTCCTGCCCCTGAATGTGATTCTCTTGAAATCACAACTCACAAAACTTGAAGCTGGAAGCTCACTAGCAAATCAATTTAGAAACTGACAAAGTCACATCAATTTAAAATAATTTGATTTGTCTTGGAGAATTAAAACATTGTTTTGATTGAGTACTTTGAAATTATTAGATTATATTAGAAACTCTCAGAGAGTTTCTGCCAATATAATCGTGCAAAATGGACTCAAAAAGATATATAAAACTCAAGTGTTTCTATACTATTAAATAAAAATCAGGAAACACAGGAGATTGACTCTTGCAGCCAGGAAGGAGAAAAGGTTATTGGTCCGGCCATGTTGTTGAAAACAACTTTATAAGCTAAAGAAAATATGAGAAAACTGTTTGCCAAAACTAAAAAACAGATATAGCAGAATTCAAGTCATTGAGATAAAAAAAAAATGTGCCAGGCCAGGCACGGTGTCTCATACCTGTAATTCTAGTAGGCTGAGATCTCAAGATCATGGTTCAAAGCCAGCCCAGCACTAAAGACCCAGAGATTTTTTTAAAAATATTTTTTTATTTCAATGTATAGGGGTTACAGTTATATTTGCCAGATAGAAAGTGCATTACTTCTCACGCATTGATATCCCTTCTTAGGCTTTTGTCCTCATTTCCTTCCCCTTAACCCCTCCCCTCGTTTTTCCCCTCCTCTTTCAATTAAACAAGTAAACATCTATATAATACACCAGGTAACAAAGTGGAATATTGTAATAATGTGAGATTAACCAAAGTGAAACACAAGAGAAGAGAAGAAAACATAATACATAAAGAATAACAGTTACTCATAATTAAGCTCTTGTTTCCATGTCCTAGAGGTCCATTAATTTGGCTTCATCCTATATGGCCTTATGTATCTAGGGTTTGAGCTATTGTAATCCTCTGCTAGGAGAGTTCTAGATTCGTATGAATTATTACAGATGAGGGAAACCATTGAGCCTATGTTCCTTTGAGTCTGGCTTACTTCACTTGATATGATTTTTTCCAAGTCTTTCCATTTCCTTACAAATGGTGCAATGTTGTTCTTTCTGATGGTGGCATAGAATTCCATTGTGTATAAATGCCACATCTTGTTGATCCACTCATCAACTGAGGGGCATCTGGGTTGGTTCCATATATTTGCTATGGTAAATAGTGCTGCAACGAACATCGTTGTGCTAGGGATTATGTCCTTGTTTATGGACTTTGGGGTAAATGCCAAGTAGTGGAACTGCGGGGTCATAGGGGAGTTCTAGGTTTAGTCTTTTGAGAAAATACCATACTACTTTCAATAGTGGATGAACAAGTTTACACTCCACCAACAGTGTAGTAGTGATCCATCCTAGCCACATCCCCACCCAGGCCCAGTGTTCAAGCCCCACAACTGACAAAAAAAGAAAGGAAGGAAGGAAGGAAGGAAGGAAGGAAGGAAGGAAGAAAGAAAGAAAGAAAGAAAGAAAGAAAGAAAGAAAGAAAGAAAGAAAGAAAGAAAGAAAGAAAAGAAAGAAAGGAAGAAAAAAGCAACACACAAGATCCTGATATTTCTCCAAGTTATTTATTTCTGCCTATTTTTGCCGGGAACTGCTACTTGCTATGCCACCAGGTAGAAAGGCCAAACAAATGCCTGATGTTTATGAGCTATGGAGGTAGGTGCTGAAGTTCAAGGCTACCTATAGCAGGTAGCATTTGAAGACAGAGAAGAAAACTACAGGGAGAGTAGACACAAGCAAGTATGAGGATTCACAGTAGGATTCTCATTGGCCTGGTTTTCTTATGTCCAAATTTCCCTAGGTCTACCATGGAATTCCTACCTCAGAGAGAAACAGTGATGCTGAAGGTTGTAAATACAAAAAGGACCTTCTGATCTATGCAGAAAAAAGTTAAGCTGGGCATCAGGGACTAATGTCTGTAATCCTAGCTAAGGAGGCTAAGATTAGAGTGTAGCAGTTTAGATCTATGGGGGCAAATGTCTTTCTCCAGTTAATCATAGAAAAACCTAGCAATGGAGCTGTGGCTCAAGTGGTAGAGTGCTATCCTTGAGCCAAAAAGCTCAGGGACAGTGCCCAGACCCAGAGTTCAAGCCTCAGGGCTGGCAAAAAAATAATTAAGTCAGTAAATATATACATATAACATATATGTACATGAACAAATATACATATACACACACATATATTCATTTTAAGTTCATACCATCTAGACAATAGGTGTTCTTTTGCATTCATCCTCTATCCTTTTAAAAAGTAATGAAAATATTTCTGTCTGAAAGTATGGATATACTTCAGATCTTGCTAAAATAACAGCTAGGAAAAGAATTGCCTTATAACCTATACAGTCCTCTAACTGTGAAATCAACATTGTTTTTACAAGTCACATCTTGATGTGACTTGGTTGGGCATTATCTCAGTCTTTGTTCTGTGAGTTCTGGAAAAGTTATTATATTTTAGTGGAACAGAACAGGGTAGTCTCCTGAGTTTGGAGCTGTTTTCTTTTTAATGATAAGAAGATAAAAGTAGTTTGCCTTCCATCCAAGATGGAAGCATGCTAGTGAATATTTTCTTTTCCTCCAAATGATTTCAAAGTGACTGCAGCAGAAAGTAGCTCAGATGAAAAGGGGGAACACAAAGGGGAAAGGCTTTTAGTTAACTCACAAAAAACCCCAGCAGAAGCATTTTGTAGGTCACAACTTACATCGTGAGTCCATTACAGCTGGACTCTGGCTTATTGGACTGTGTGTTTTTCTGTTTCCCTACTGTGCTATTGTCTGAAACACTGATGTAATAGGAAGGTGCTTGGTTTTGTTGTTGCTGTTGTTTTGTACAGAACATAGCATAGCTTTAAAAATAGTGGATCCGAAAGAAAATTGGTACTGCATTTTTTTTCATAAAGACCAAAAATATTTTTGTAGATTAGTCAGTGGAATTTACTGACAAGTATTCAAACAAAGGAAATGAAAAAGGAAATGGACCTATTTAGTGCCATCCCAGGACAATAACATATCTTACCTCTTTTGATCTTTACAGCAACATTCTGAGTAAGTTATTATATTTGATACATGAGAAACCTGAGCCTCAAATAAGCTAAGTATTTGATCCAATTTGCACACTACAAGGGAGAAATGGAATTTCAACTCAAATCTCCCTGCCTCCAAAGCTCATAGTCTTCCCATTAAACCATTACTTCTTCCTCCAGGGTGGTCTCTGGTAAATTCTATCTGAATCCAACTAAAGCCAGGCTTGATTAAAAGGTCAGAGTCTGTCCCTGTCCTAGCAGTAAATCCCAGACAAAGATTATGTGCACTCAGCACTAGCGGACTATCTCAACGTGGAGACTGGCTCCAACAACAATCCGGCCTTTGGAGGAAATCCAATTCTTTAGCCTCCCTGGCCTAGTAGATGACTCAAGTCAGACTGCAGCAGCTCCAAACATTCCCCTCCAACAACATCTAAAGAATGTCAATGACTAAGGTACTATTGTTCTCAGAGGACCTTCCTTGGGTAAGGGCCATGCCACTTAGGAAAAACTAAGCCTTCCATGATGGGAAAGTTATACTGAAGAGTTTTTAAGATTAAATATTTTTATGCATCAGGATCCAAAATATATACAAATATATATGTGTATTTTTTTAAACAAAGCATGAGTTGATAAATGGAAGTTCTCTCTTGAATCATGTTTCTTCCTTTTTTTTTTGGAAAGAAAATGAAAGATAAGACTGAAGTAAAGTTACCCTCTGAGTCCTTACAGGAAGTGTTTATTTTGTCTCATGTATGAAATCATAGCTAATATCTGAAAGAACTTGACGTCCTCATTAAGAATAAAAAAAGACCCTGGTAAACAGCTGGAGGGATCTGATAGCCTGTTGCACTGAGGACATTGTTCACAGGCCCCGTGCATTGCTCATTTCAAAGGGAGAAAACATTTCCTGCCTGAGTGTGTAATAGAGGAAGGAAGAGGGGCTGGAATGACTTCACAAGGCATTTGCAATTTTCCAAAGACCTTAAACAAAATTTGCTGCAAGCTACAAGCAAGTGAAATTTACCATTGGGCCTGGAAAATTTCTAGATTCCAAAAGAAGAAAAACCCTTGACATAAAAGTTATGCTAAATAAAAAAGCTTTAAAGGCATCAAAAATATATCTCCTCATTGATATGTGTGATTTTTGGTGTGCATTCCTGGAGAATTTAACATATTCATTCATTTACTCATGTAATAAGCAATTTCACTTACCATCGTACCCAACACTGAGGATGTCATGACATTGGTCCATAGGTATTTTATGAGCATTTTCTATTTTGATTACTAAGCTAGAAAATGGGATATAACTATAAGCTAAGAAGTCACTATTGGAACTTCATGGAGCTTCACTACTCTTCATACTGCCTTAAGGGGGATATATATATATAGTCTTAGAAAAAAATAGATATACACAAACACAGTCTTAGAAAAAAATACATACAAACACACATATATATATAAATATATAATTTTGTTGTTATTATGAAGAGGGGTTACAGTTTCATAGGTCAGGTAATGAGTACCTTTCTTTTTTGGACAATTTCACCCCTTCTTCTGCTTTTCCCCAGTCCTCATCCCATCCCTATGCACAAGGTAATTTTCCACATACTATATCCTGAATGTTATGATTGTGTTTGTCCACCTTACTTCCTTCCCTGTCTGTGCCACCTATATGGCCATTCAAAAGAAAAAATTATAGCCAAAGCAAACCTAAACACCACTACCACCACCACCACCAACAACAACAACAACAAAAAAACACATGTTTTTAAGTAGGCTACTAACCAAGCTCCACCAGGCACCAATTAAAGTCCATGGTTTATGTACATAACAAAACCAAGGATTACATAGTGCTATTATGAAAAAAAGTCAGATAGATTTTGGTTACACCCAACCCAGATTTAGGGTGGAATAGCAATTCTCAAAAAATGATAAGATAGGAATTGAGTATTGTAAAGAAAAGAAGTATAAAATTCAAGGTAGAGGGAATCATTGCAAATGACAGGATTTATTTACTTATTTATTTTATCAAATTTAAGTAGTTACACAAAAGGGTTTCAACATGTCAGTTTGCACAATGCATCCTTACTGGTCACCCCTTTTATCAGTCTCTTCCTCATCCATCCCAACCCATCCAACTCTTCAAATTATCCAGTTCCAACTTCACATATACACATTGACTATTCACCCACCCATTCTCTCTCCATTCCTCTTCCTCACTCTTTGTAAGTCCCATTCCATCACAGACAAAATTTGTTCCAGTTTTCTGGTATTCATATGTTTTCACTGTCAGTTCATTGTTCAAAGGAGTTACACCATGGAAATTAACTCTGTCTATGCCATTCTTTAGTCAATTTTCTTGTACAGGGCCCTATATATGTTTCCATATATTTATATTTTAAATCTAACTTCCACATATGAAAGACAACACATCCCCTTGATTTTTCTGAGCCTTACTTTATTACTTACTTTATTTAACCTTTTTTTTCCCCATCCCAGATCCATCCCAAATGAATGGTATCCTTTCTGATGTTAGGAGACTGAGGTACAATGTTGGAAAAAAGAGATTGAAATGATGAAACCCAGCAAAAAAATAATTTCTAATACTAAAACAGTGGACATATTTTTTTCCTGAAACAACTGGAACTTTGGGGAAAATTTTAGAAAAGAAACAAATATGATATTGTTCATTCTTTCCCTTTCTTTATTCTCAGGCCAGGCACACACAATTTTTGCCAATGTTAGAGCAAAACCATAATATGAAGCAATGCAGTGACTTCAAATTACACCATCTCTTAAACCCCAGGGTCGGGGGAAATCCAAACTTGATCTGCGAAAGCTATTGATCATTGTTCAGCTCAAGTTTGTAGTTTGCTTTCTCGACCTCTCTTTCATGAAACTCAGTCATTTGCTCCTAAAACTTTCCTAAGTCCTGAGTGATATGGAGGATATTTAAAACCCTTGTTTCTGGGAAAGGGGAAAAGCACTGGAGTATGGAAGGAATAATTTGAGCTTTGTACATAGGTCTCAAGTGAAAAAGGGGAACAAAGTATCCTAAAATTGTTTTTAAAGTCAGCTTGCCTACCTGATAAGAAAAGAAAGGATTACTTATTTTTCTGAGAACTGATAGCAAGTTAAACTTTTTTTTTCAGATTGTCTTCTAATTACCGCCTGTCTTCCATGAGGCTCAAAACAAGTTGTTGTTATTTATAACCCCTCATTTTCCCTCTAATATTCATAAAATAGTGAAAAACAGTTTTTACAAATAAGAGAAAATTCAAGTACAGTACCTGCTTGTTTGACTCAATATTTTGATTTGATTTAGAAATCAATAATTTACTTTAGGTGCATGACAGACATTCCGTTCCTATGTACAAAGAACACAGAAACTCTGCACTACCTCCTGCATTACATTTGGTCACAAGAAATAATGACTTCATTGACAAGAAGTATTTTCAGTTCTTGTCAAGGGTCATTTCAGAAAGAAAGCTCAAGTGAAAGCCTTACACTATTACTTTTTATTTTAAAACATTTAAAAATAAATAGCCAGTTACTGGCCTCAAGAGTCTTCTTGTTTCTGTAAATGAACATGTCATGAGGAAGTCATTTTATGTTCCTGAAGCACCAGGTTGGCCAGATTCAAAGAAACCAAAGACAACAGACAAAAATCCAAATGAACGTTTCAGTGTTCTGGAGCTTAAGTTAGACAGTTGGCTTTTGTCCCATTTGATTTTATTAGTGGTCTCCTCAGTTCAACTGTATGAGAACCATAGTCCTATAAAACAAACCTGAGCATCACTCTTTTGGAGAAGATGCAATTTGTAAAACACTACATCCTGCAAAAGAAATAGGAACTGCAGCTACTGTGTGATATCTTACTCTGTTCTTGCATCATGCAAGAATTTATGTACATTCACTTAGTTGCTTATGCAGTCAGCCTATCCCATTATAACCGTATAAATAGTGTATTCATAGTAGAACAGATGCAACTCATAGGTGGGATGAAGAAAATTAGAACCCCAGGGAGGGTAATGGGTACCAAGACATGTGAAAGGGTATCAATGTATGTGAATTAATGTACCTTCTATCTGGCAAATATCATGTAACCCTTTTACTAATTACAATAAAATAAAATAAAATAAAGAAAAAAAGAAAAGAAAATTAGAACCCCATTTCTATATGACACAAAATCAAGAACTCATAATTACTGCATATTTTTCTTAGTCATTAAACAGATTTTCCCTGCAAATTTTGTAGTCATGTGATATTTATGTGATTAAGCACTGATCTTTTAGAAATAAAACTTTAAGATTAAAAAAAGAACAGACAGTTCACTAATAAAATCTGTTCAGGAAGGGATTTTGAGTTATATTTTTTTCTCTGTTGTGTTTACCCAATCCTATCCTGATAAGCAGAGCAATAAAGGAGTGGTAATAGAGATTTTCAACCTAACTAGGACTCTGCTATATATGGATATACGTTTGAGAATAATAGTTCTTCAAAGATACTTTTTTAATTTCACTTTTTTCTTTCATCATTTCTGATAGTTATGTGGAAACATCTTTCCAGCAAGGTCAAGAGGATATCATTAAATGTTTGTGAATACTATGCAGACCTTATTGGTGAAGAGACATTTTGGGGTAATAGTCATGACACATGATCTGGAATCACACTTCTAACCTATAAGTGACATATCTATATGCAGCAAATATAATGCCTCTGTTGCCAACATTAAATTTAATTATAGTAGTAGAGACACATACATGGTAGGTATTCAATAAATGTGTTTCTTCCTCCCATCACACTAGTTGTCCATGCACCCTACTTGCTACTTCTGAGATTAATTAAACAGAAGCGAGACTATCTTAATGTATAAGGCAAATTCACAATAAACCTAAGTACCCTGGCTTTTTTTTTAATAAGTAGAAAATTCTAATTCTTCTAAAATGTTTCTCCAGTCATCCTGGAGGGAAGATTTGCACATCTGCGTGTGTGATTGCACATACATGCTGACCTGTGAGCTGCTCAGCTTGGTTCTAGGTACAAACAATATGCAGTTTTTGGCAGCTACACTACCATCACTGCTTGGTTTAGAGGTCCCTAGTACCCCAAAATTGTGCTTTAATTCCTGGAGAGCAGCAACATCTTCATCATGTCACAGTGGAAACTACAATTTTCCAATGAGCATGTGATAAGCTGCATCAGGAAATAAGAAAACTTAGTTTACTCTGCTGCCTAAAACACAGCATGGTACCCTCTACGGACTATAACTGGATACAGAATGCCCACTAGAAATATAGTGTAATGAAATGAAGGATTAGCTAAACCTCATTATTTAGCCCCATATACAAGAATCTCCAAATATTGAAGGTCAATTCATATCTGTTCTGCTCTTTATGGGAAAATAAATAGAAAACAGAATAAAAATTTTGATAGCTTTTTGAGGCAGTGGGCTCCTTTACAAAGTTAAAAAAAACACTTCAAGAGGAAAAGAAAAAAATAACTAAATTTTCAATATTTTGTTAATTATTGTTAGATATATTTCCCTGAACTACTGTCATCTGAGCACCAGTAGTAATGCCTTAAATTTCCAAGAGTTTTGAATGTGTGAAATGTGTTAACTACCAAATACTTATCGTTACACATTAATTTCCCAGTTCTGGTCTGCAGTGATAAAGTTTGCTGGTCATGAAATTTAATGCACACCTATGCACACCCATGTGCACCAGTATGCATGCACCTGGCATGTGTACACAGTGCACACACACATACACATGTGTGGACATGTGCAAACACATGGTGGAACTTATACATCCCAAAGTTGTTACTAGGTAGGTAGGCTCTGCTTTATGATGCCTAACTACCAAATTGATGATGTTGAACCACTCATCGCCTTGGTAAATACTTGCAGTTGGAAATCTTGGGATCATAGAAGAGAAACCAAAATATTGCAAAGTAAAAAATTCATGAGCCTGAATTAGAAACTATTCTACGTAATTGATATTTTCCATTGGAGAACTTTTTAATAGTTCCAGTTTCTCTGGGGTTTCACTCAGAAAGCTAAAATATTATGTTTAACAGAAAGCTTCTTTGGCTTTCTCCCCTTTCAAAAACTGAAATATCAAGGTTCGAGAAGTAATGTATCCATTACCTGGTGAATGTAACTGTAACCCCTGTATATATTTTCCTGACAATGAAATACAATTAAAAAACTGAAATAAAAATTTTATGGAGTCTATCAAGGAGATACATAATACACTGATTTTCTAAAAGTTGACCAGGCAGTCTATACTAGATAGTGTATACCAGAAGTAACTTACAGTATGTTGATCTACTTTAGTATTATCTTGAGATATCTATACAAAAAAGTTTCCATTTAGTAAAGCAGTTTATGAATGCAATATATCTTGATGAATGCCACTGCTTTCAACATTCTCACCCAGATCTCTCCTATTCACCCTTTTCCTGACTCTTCTTAATTTTATAAGATATACAAAACATATACATAAAAATATACATAAACATATACATAAAAAGTTTCTATGTGGCAAAGGAGATAGCCAACAAGTTAGAAAGACAGCCTACAACATGGGAAAAGATTTTTTTTCCATCTACACAATAGACAAAGAGCAAGCTAAATTGAGAGTTCTCAGTCACTGACTGTGCAAAGCATCCCTTCAGGAGAGAATGAATATGGGGTACAAATAGATGATGGGGAAAATGTATCTGACAGCCAGCTTTCCTGTGAGATTTCTGATACTTTTGAACTCTTCTTTTTCTTCTAGTATTAGAGAAAATGAAGAAATCACAGTTTGAATATCTATTCAAGAGAAGATAATTTCTACTTATTTCCATCGCGATTTTTTAAAATCATAAACTGTCAAATTGGCTTATTTATAAAATCAAGAAGAATACTTGTCTTTAAAATTTGGACAAACTACAATCTGAAATAAAATACGGAAACAAAATCCAGGACGGAAAGAAAATTCATGGATAATTGACAGGTATTTTAATTCCTGATGGGTTTTCCTTCATGGTAGTCAAATCTAAACATGTTTACATGATACCAACATAGCTCATACTAGCTAGTGAATCACTGTCCTTTCCATAAGGAACAAAAATATACAATTATTAGCTTCCAAGAAACAGAATATAATACTGGGAAATTCAGTATTCTGAATTTGTCATCTGTGAGGGCGTCATTTGATACATCCAAATGTACAAAAGCAATTGCAAACACTGTCTTTGGCCTTCTGCCTGCATGACTGTATACCAAGGGGGTATTTGACAGATGTGATGAAGAATCAAGCAGTTAAGTAGTTGAGATGTGCTCATGGATTAATTGAGCATCTGGTCAGGTTCTGAAATGCCTTTCTCTTCTGTCGGAAAGCTGTTGATACCACAAACTTTGTGGCTTAAGACAACATGAGTTTTAAGTCATTTGGTGTATTTATTGTAGATTCATAGGCACACTCCATTTACCACAAATGCACGCAACCTCTTTCTTTGTATCTGGCTTACTTCACTTAATAGAACTTTTCCAAGTCTTTTCATTTACTAATGAATGGTAAAATATCATTCTTTCTGATGGAAGCATAGAATTTCATTGTGTATACCACATTTACTTGATCCATTCATCCCCTGAGGGTCATTTGGGTTGATTGGCTATTGTAAACATGATGCAGTGAACATAGTTGTGCTGGTGGCTTTAGTGTGGCCTTGTTTGTGGTCTATTGGATAAATGCCCAGAAGCGGGATTGCTGGATCATAGGGTAGCTCTAGGTTTAGTCCTTTGAGGAGCCTCCATACTGCTTTCTAGAGTGGTTGAACAAGTTTAAATTCCTACCAACAGTGTAGCAGAGTTCCCTTTTGGTCACATCTCCCCCCCCTCCATTATTTATTATTGTTAGTTTTCTCAATAATGGCCATTCTAACTGGGGTGAGGTGGAATGTCAGTGTGGTTTTGATTTGCATTTTTATGGCTAGAGATGTTGAACATTTCTTCATGTGCCTCTGAGAAGTATGCTGGGACATGATAAATTATATAGGTTTCTAGACATTCATACATTGAGGCCAAAGGAGAATAAACACAGGAATGGATCACAAAGCCTCAACAGCTCTATGCATATGATTACCAAAAATAATACTTCACGAAATGAACTCCAAGGAAAGGAAACAAAGGACTTCTAAGTTGCTGTTATTGCTGTTACTATTTTCCTTTTATCTTGTTTGTTAATATGTCTTTGGAAGAATAAGAGGGGCACAGAAAAGTGGAAAAAAAAAGGTGAACAAATCAAAACAGTGGTATTCACTTGAGACTGTATGGAAGAAGAACTTTACATCTTGTAGGGGGGTTGGAAGGGAAAAACTGTGAAAGAGCAAAGGAAGGGCAGACATAGTTCAAAGAGAATTGTACTCACTACCTGATTCATGTAACTATAATTTCTCTGTATATCACCTTCATAATAAAAACAAAATAAAAAATTAAAACCACAATTTTAGTGCCTCACAGTTCTGGGGGATAGAAAGTCCAAAGCCATGGCTCTGTAATAGTATGGTTATCTAGCTTTTTCCTAGGTCCCAGAAACTCATGGGTATATAACTCCAACATCAGCTATGATTAGACTTTGGCATTTCCCCCATGCATCTGTTTTGTCACATGGCCATCTTTTTACAACAGCAGTTACATTGCACCAGAAGCCAATATTACATGAGTCGGACTATCTCTTAGCTAATATCTGTGATTGTCCAACTTCTAAATTAGTTCTTTGTTTAGGTTAGATTTGTAGTAGAGAAATGAATGCAATTCAACCTATAAAATTCCACCCAAGATAACTGACTTCCTTGAAATTTGAATGGAATGGTTAGGGAGAAATGTAGTAGAGGAATTAGAGACGTGAACTATTGAATGCATCTTTAGTGCAACACAGTGAACTCAAATCCAGAGTCTGATGTTCAGCTGTGTTATGGGAGTTTCTTAAACTCCAATACTGTCTCCCTGTCTCATGGACATAATAATAAGTAATGACTAACACATAGGGCAACAGTGAGAAGCAGATCTCTCTTTATATGTATCATACCTAACTAGTAGCTTCAATAGATATACCACAAAACAGTTGATAAACTGAAAATTATCTACGTTAGGAAAAACGATGAGAAATGCCCACTTTAGGGTTGACATTTTAAAACCAGTTAATGATCCATTATCCCATATTTGAAGGATGCTCTGAGGACAACTCTTAGTAAGAAGTCCGCAGTGATGACCTACAGCCAAAGACTGGTACAATATCGACAGTGAGGAGTCTGTTCATTTGCTCTAAGAATTTTCTTGTAGGTTCTTTAGAATTGTTTTTTTTTTCTTTAGTTGGGCACAAGTGTCTCACATCTATAATCTTAGCTACTCAGGAGGCTAAGATCTGAGGAATGAGGTTCAAAGCCAGACCAAGTGGGAAAGTGTGTGAGACTCTTATTGCCAACAAACTACTTAAAAATAAAAAAGCTCACACCTATAATCCTACCTACTCAGGAGGCTGAGACCTGAGGATCAAGGTTCAAAGTCAGCCTGGGCACAAAAGAACCTGAGACTCTTATCTCCAATTAACCTCTAGAAAAAGGGAAGTAGAGCATGGCTCAAGGGCGGTATTGGACTTTGTCAAAGGGAATTATTTCCTGGTCATTAACAGCTTTTTAGCAGCTTTGTTAAGTCAGTAATTTAATAAGTGTTTGCTGAGTTAAACTGATCTGCAAATAGCAACTACCAAAAAAATGAGAAATATGTATCAAAAGAAATTCTTCAAATAAATTATCCTTAGGGGTATCATTTGGGAAGACTTTTTCCCACCTGACATAAGCCATCAAAGTAATGAATCACCAATAAGAGAATCTATTACACTAGATAAAATTTAAGATATGGAAAAGGTTCACTTTGACAGTTCTTCCACTAGTAAATATATGAATATGAATATTCATGACTTTCAACAGGCTCAGTTAAATGGCAGACCAGGAATAAAAAACATGTTTCCATAGAAAAGAAAACTTACCAGCTCAGTAGCATAGGCCAAACCTAATGTTCCTTAGCAGGTTATCACTTCAATGTGTGAGTTTCCTTTAATTAGTTCACCTGATTTACTTTTTGTTTTTGCCAGTGCTGACTGGGGCTTGAACTCAGGGCCTGGGTACTGTCCTTGGTCTTTCTTAAGGCTACAGTTCTACCACCTGAGCCACAGCACCACTCCTGGCTTTTTCTACATATGTGTACCGAGGAATCGAACTTGGGTCTTCATTCACATGAGGCAAGCACTCCACCAGTAGGCCAAACTCCTGGCCACACCTGAGTTACTTTTAAAGTCTATTAACATCTCAGTAGGATTCTGCTGAGTGACTCTGTGGCTTCTACCAGAAGTCTATGTTTTTCCTCATAGATTCATCGATGGCATTTCTTGTTAGGTATGAAGGCCTCAGGTATGTTGTATTCCTTTCAGGCATTTTAATTGGACTTTGCTGATGAAAACAAAAAGATCCACAAGGAACACACAGTACGAAAAAATATTTGTCACCGATGTGGAAGAAACAGAAAATTGCACAAACAATTTGGGAATTATAGGTTCATTGCCACTGAGGTAAAAAGTTATAGGCCATTTCTCACCCTCAATTATCCACTGGTTCCCCGGGGTGCCTGAGCCAAATACTTGGTTTCTTTGCATGCTTCCCAAACTTCCCTCTGCCAAGCTTGAGGACTCAAGAATGACAGTTGGGCATGACACTGCCCAGGTTCTCCGTGAATACCTTTGAGGGCAATAATATATGTTTACATGTAACTCATAATTAATCTCTAAACTTCCTTCTGAAAAATGCAAACATATTTTGGGTATATTTTACTGTTGAGGGGACGTGAAATGACAGGATAGGAAGCAAATAAGGTGGGGGGAAATGATTGAAAACATTTGACTTGGCTTGAAATAAAAGTACATATTTCACACATATTTTTAAACCAACCCCAAAAGACTGCCTGACTTCGAACACGCTGAACAGGAAGCCATTTACTGTTGGAATGCTTGCTGAGCCCATCCAAAACACACATGCTCTTAATACCTCTGGGCTATCTAAAAAGGATTGGGGTAAAAATATTTAATTTATATGTGCAATTTCTGCTTCCTGTTTTATTTTTTCCCCTGACTGCCAACTCTGTTTCTCAAACTCTGCAAAATTTGCTAAGAAACTGATTTCATTCCTGCCCCATTTATTTACTCAGCTGTACATTCTACCTCAATTTATAGCTCATACCTGGCTTGAAGACCAAAGAGAGAAAGGTAAAGATGAATGCTCTCATGGTTTCTGTGGCTAAAAGGAATCTAGGTGGAGGAAAGCCAGCCTTGGTTTAGCTATCAAGGACAGAAGAGTGTGGACTGAGAGTGTGGCTCGTCTTAGCTTTCAGAATGTGTATATTCAGTAGTAGGCATTCAAAGAGGGTACAAGGAAGGGTGAGACAGGGGAAAGAAAAAGCAAAGAATATGCTGAGTGTCAGATGAACATCTAAACACACCTGAATCTTATTATATTTCAAAGAAACAGCCCTTCACCATCAAGAGGAATTTCATAATATTTGCAGAAAGAATATAGACTGAATAATTTTAAAAATGATAAGTCAAGCGAAGACTCTCTAACACTTCCTGTTAATGTGCTTTATGTCTGGTCTAACAGCGAAGACACATTCTCAGAATAAAATGAGCCCCAGATGGTTGGACTTTACAATAGTATACCTGTTAATCCTACTGTATTTTGATTTCTTGAGTATTCTGGGTCATTATGCAATAAAGTGTTTGAAAGAAAATTTGAAACCAAATGAAAATCCAGCAAGTTAGAAGTTGAGGTTTCAAAATTATTGATTTCAATCTAATTTACCCAGAAAGCTGGCCATACCCTTGAGAAATCCATCACAAGGAGGGTCTTTATAACTGAATGGTTTGTTCTAAATATTTCAAGAGGAGGAGAAACCTACCTAAACTCAAATAAGTGTTTCAACATTTCCTCCCATAGCTATATTTCAACTTTAATTTCACATCTGAATAACACTTTTAGTGGAATGCTATCCTCGGAAATTCTACTTGTCATCAGGGGCTTTACAGAGCTTTAATGTCATGTTACTGGTTTACATTAAACTTCATGTAAAGCCAGGCATCATATCACTTTTCCATTCGTGTGGAAATATTCAACTGTATAGTAATATGGTGCCTAATAAACCATCTCTTAAAGCTTATGAGTAATAAATGTGATAACATGGATTTGTACTTTGGGGTTTAGAAACAAAATCAGCCTTTCTACTGATATATAAATACTGTGTTGTTATACAGTTCCACATTTGTAGATAAAAGTCAACATTTCTGATTTTTACTCTGTAAGACATGTACACTATGGATTTATTTAAAGAAGTCATGTAAAATTAGGTGTCCTTCTTTCTTTCCTTCCTTTCTCTTTCTTTTATCTCTTTTTCTCCTTCCTTCCTTTCTTCCTTCCTTCCATCTTCCTTCCTTCCTCCTATTCTCTCCTTCCCTTTTTCTTTTCTTTTATCTTTTGTGTCAGTACTGGGACTCTAACACAGAGCCTTTCATGTTTGCTTACCTTTTTTACTTAGAGCAGATGTTCTACCACTTGAGCCACATACCCCTTACCAGCTTTATTTTTTGTTTGTTTATTGCTGGTGAATTGGAGCTAAGAGTATCACAGAGTGTTCTTCCCAGGCTGGCTCTGAATCTTGATCCTGACTCTTAGTTCTCAGTCTCCTGAATATGTAAAATAACAGATGTGAGCTCCTAGAGTAAGTTTGTAAGATAAGCTTGAAAGCAATGTTTTCTAAGATAAGCAATAATGGATTGTCCATTCTACACCATAATCCAAACTTTGTACAAGCATTCTATAATATTTTTTAAGACTACTGCTACAAAATTCTTTGGAACCATTTCTACCCTAAACTTGTACCACCTGGGATTGCATATCATTGCAATATCACATCCAATCACCTATGAATTATGCCAAAGAGTGTGCTCATTGAGATATGGGTTTTGATTATTTCTATGGCCTAAAGACCGAATGTCAGCTTCAGGGTTATCAGCTTGATGAGGTCACTGAACATAAGCGTGAGCTGGATCCAGCACATACCTCAAACCAATCCACTATAGTCCCAGTAGTGTATGTCAAAGGGATTATCCCTTTCTTCCAAGACTCAAAACTGTACTTCATTCAGGCTTTGATACAGAAAGTTCCCAAATCGTAAGTGCTAAGTTTCATTGGCTTAGAATGTTTGCCACATTCCCTGATATTAAGCATTTCAGAGCATAGTCTCTTTGCTGATGTAAAGGGTTAACAGCTTGTCCTAGTACCATTACTTCTTCTAAATTTAGTCCCTTTAGGCTCCACCCCACCTTACCCAGCCTGGTAACCTGAGAATAACTCCTGGCCAGTGCCGAGTAGAAATGAACATTTTTTTCAACCTAAAATGTTTACTCTTGGTATTTTCAAATATAAAGATCAAGAAATTATTCAAGTCCCTCCATATGTAATTATGTAGTTGTAACATATTGGTATTGGGTGATCTGGATTTGAAGAATCTTTCGTCTAATTTGTATTTTGGGATCACAAAACCCCTTCCATTTTAAAATTTGTCCACACATAGCTGAATTCCATGATATAGACAATGCTTTGTATGATACCACTGCATGAAAGTACAGGGTGAAAAAAGTAAACTATGATTATTGTTGTGATGTCCTTACTTCAAACAGCTTCTCACAACCAGACTACTATGGTCAGTTACTGTTTTCCCACAGCACTGGAGAGCCATTTCATCCATTTATGCCCAAGCTCCAATCTTAATACCACCACCAATTGCTAATTGAGTCCCTATTTATGAAAATGACATGGTATACCATACAACCTGATTCTATGAGATACTGAACTTTAGTGTTTTAAGTATCCATATCAGAGGAAGCAGTCTGGTTCATCTCTATGAACGAAATAGAGCAGAATAAAAACTATTTTACAGAAGTAGATCCTCTCTGTCATGATGGAACTTCTAGAGAATGTTCAAGCTTGTAGCATTAAAATGGAAGTCCGGTGACTGGGTACCAGTGTTTCCTGCTTTAAATACTGGCTAATCAGTAGGCTGAGACCCGAAGAACATGATTCCAAGCCAGTCTGGGTTGGAAAGCACACGACATTCCAATAACCACCAAAAAGCCAGAAGTGGAGCTATGGTTCAACAGGTGGAATGCTAGCCTGAGCACAAAGACTCTCTCTGTCTCTGTCTCTGTCTCTGTCTCTCTCTCTCTCTCTCTTCCTTCCTCCCCCTCCCCTCCTCTCCCTCTCTCATACACATGCATACACACATGATAGGAAGTCAGGGAAGCCTGTCTTGGGTAGCTCTACTAAGTACTGAAGCCTTCTAAAGTAAGTACTGTTGCTGAAACTACTTCACATAGGGGACTACTACTAGCACTGTCTGTTAGTTAACAGAGAAGAAACTTTCAGAATAATACCATAAAATGTATTTCATAATAAATGTGAGTGATCCAACTAAAATTTAACCACTGCAGACACATAGACCAAGAATTTAGCAAGCAAGAATGATTGCCAAGTAGTAATAATAGAGACTGAGAATTTGGCAGTAGTGACTAATTCAAGATGGACTGGCAAGACAGAAACATGATGGAAAGGAGAGAAAATGGGAAAAGGCATCCAACTAAAATGGGAACATTGAGAGGCAGTGCTCGTGTACTGTCTCTGACTATGAGCTTCACCAAATATGAAACCACCTGTGTGTTTACTCATGTATCTTGTGAAATGGCTGTATTGTGGCTTTGATCTAAAATGTTCTCCAAGTTTTGTGTGCTAGAAGTTTGCATGGTGTCCTGTAGTGTTATTGGGAGTTGACGTCATTAGGTGTGTGCATTTGAAGGTTATCCTGGAAACTACTAGGGATACTCTCTCTCTCTCTCTCTCTCTCTCTCTCTCTCTCTCTCTCTCTCTCTCTCTCTCTCTCTCTCTCCCTCCCTCCCTCTCTCTCTCTCTCTCTCTCTCTCTCTCTCTCTCTCTCTCTCTCTCTCTCTCTCTCTCTCATTCTCTCTCTCTCTCTCTCTGTTGCACTATACCATAGTCCAGACACAATGGAGACAAATGACCATAGACCCAAACTTCTGTAACTGTGATAAGTATATGTGTGTGTGTGTGTGTGTGTGTGTGTGTGTGTGTGTGTGTGTGTATCCACCAGGGATTGAACTCCAGGACTCCTACTCTCAGGAAACATTTTTGCACATAGCTAGAGTTCTGTCTGACTCTAGTGAATCTTTTTTTTTTGCCAGTCCTGGGCCTGAGTTCAGGGCCTGAGCACTGTCCTTGGACTTTCTCAAGGCTAGAGCTCTACCACCTGAGCCTCAGCATCACTTCCGGCTTTTTTTTGCATGTATGTGGTACCGAGGAATCGAACCCGGGTCTTTGTGCATGCTAGGCAAGCACTTTAACCACTAGGCCAAACTCCCAGCCCCTCTAGTGAATCTTATTGCTGCCTAATTGGAGATGGAGTCTTTCAGACTTTACCACCCAGGCTAGCTTAAAACCATGATCCTTCAGGTGTCATTCGTCTGCATAGATAGGATTACAACTATGAGCCACCAATGCCTAGTTAATAGGTCTTCTTTTATGTCGACTGTATCAGGATATTCTGTCACTGCAACAGAAAGCTAAATAACTAATACAGTATGATCATTGTTAGCAGAATAAGTATAAACTATTCCAGATGTATGTTTGATTCTTAACTAGTTATTTATTACGAGAGAAAACTTGTATCAAATCAGATACAGAATATGTCTTAGTCACTTATGAAATGAGACTTCAGTAGTCAGCTTATATATAAGAAGTTTCCTTAAAATGTGATGCTCCATTATGAGACACATAAATCAGGAAGAGTGCCTTTGCATGCTCAGACTTGCTTTGGGAATGCTATATGGAGCAGTGTTGTAACTCTGATCTTAGATACTGCCACAAACTAAAGCAGAAGCTGTATCTCCAAGGGTACAGATTAGTACTTGCAAATGCCCAGTGACTCCTTTCGTCAAAAATACCTAATAACATCTGAAACGTGTTATATGGGAAACATTGCCACAGAAACGGACAATGAGTTTCATATTTGTTATTCTTAAGGAGAAAAGAAGCACAATGCAAGACTGCACTCTGGCACAACAAAATCTTCCAGAAAGGCTTTTCCAGAAAATTCTCTGCAAACTTCTACTCATAACTCATTAACTGTAACATATGCAGATAACAACACAGAGCACAAGGGATATTAAAACAGAGAGGACTCAACAGCCTTGAATGTACAGTAAAGGCAGGTATCAGAAAAGCAGGTTTGAGGACAGGTCTAAGAATCGCTCAGCTGAAGTTTGTGACACAAATGAAGAATATACTGACTTGCATTAGAGCATATTAAAATGTTCTTTGTACATTCTTGTCTAATAAGAAACTTAAGATATTCGTTTCCTATTGTATTGCATATGCGCTTCATAAAGTTCTAGTGAAGACAGCATAACATAAACAAAGAAGACTGATACACTTTAATTTTTAATAACAGAATTTAAACTATTGATAGAATTATTTTGTATCTATGGGTAACTAAATATTATCTAAGTAGAAAATTACAGGTGTAACTAGAATAATCTATAACCTTGCCATACACGCTGGCTCATACCTTCTCCATATAGTCAGGTCTTAGTCGCCTCCACCATTGTAGAATTCCTTCTCTTTAGATGTCTGAAACATTGCTCTTAGCATATTATTAAGCATCAAGGCATCCCTCCAGAATACTACACAGCCACAACTCCAATTTCCAGAATTGTTGTTGTTGTTTTGTGGGTCATGGGGCTTGAACTCGGCCTGGGTGCTGTCCCTGAGCTCTTCAGTTCAAGGCTACTCTCCCACTCCTGGGTCTGGGTATTGTCCCTGAGCTCTTCAACTCCAGGCTACTGCTCTACCCTTAAACGAAGTCTCACTTCCCGTTTTCTAGGGGTTAATTGGAGGTAAGAGTCTCAGGTTCTTTTGTGCCCAGGTTAGCTTTGAATTTTGATCTTCAGATCTCTGCCACCTGAGTAGCTAGGATTACAGGAGTGAGCTACCACGCCCGGACGATTTTGAGAGTTTTACACCTTCCATCCCTATCTGTTAGGGGAAAGAGAATTACAAGGAGAAAGATATTCATTCTTTCTTTTCTTTGTAACTGCACTTCGGTCTGTGACGTTACAGTAGCCTACCTATCGTCAAAGCTCTTCAGCTTTCAATGATATCTAATTGCCACATTAAGGAAGTGTATGTTGGTTCATGTAGTTCCTTGGAATTGGATACAGTTTGGGCTTCTAAACCAGTGAAAATTCTTATGGTGTAGACCTGATTTTCTTTTTTTTCCATATAATTTTTATTGTAATTAATAGAAGGTTTACATTACATTCGCCAGATGGAAGGTGCATTACTTCACATACATTGATACCATTTCTCATGTCTTGGTCCCCATTTCCCTCTCCCCACCCCCACCCTCATCTTGTTTTCCCCCCTTTCCTATCCAATTTCAAATAACCAAATATGCATATATCCAATATATCAGATAACAAAGTGAAATGCTGTAACAATATAAGATAACCAAAGGAAAGCAAAAGAGATGAGAGATAGCATAGTACACTAAGGACAACAATCACTCATTATATGGCTTTTGTTTCTATATCCTAGAGGTCCTTTCATTTAGCATCATACTGTACGGCCTTATGTATCTAGGTTTTGCTCTATTGCAAATCTCTGCTAGAAGAATCCAAGGTTTCTACTGATTCTGGCAAATGAGGGAAACCATTGAGCCTATGTTCCTTTGAGTCTGGCTTACTTCACTTAATATGATTTTTTCTAAGTCTTTCCATTTCCTTACAAATGGGGAGATGTCGTTCTTTCTGACAGCAGCATAGAATTCCATTGTGTATAAATACCATATCTTGTTGATCCACTCATCAACTGAGGGACATCTGGGTTGGTTCCATATCTTTGCTATGGTAAATAGTACTGCAATGAACATCGTTGTGCTAGTGGATTTAGTATGCCGTTGTTTCTGGACCGTTGGGTAAATGCCAAGTACTGGAATTGCTGGGTCATAGGGGAGCTCTATGTTTAGTCTTTTGAGGAACTGCCATACTGCTTTCCATAGTGGTTGAACGAGTTTGCACTCCCACCAGCAGTGTAGTAGTGATCCCTCCTGGCCACATCCCCTCCAGCATCCATTGTTATTAGTTTTCCTGATCCTGGCCATTCTAAATGGAGTGAGGTGGAATCTTAGAGTTGTTTTGATTTGCATTTCTTTTATGACCAGAGATGTTGAGCATTTCTTTATGTGTGTATAGGCCATTCTTATTTCTTCTTCAGAGAAGACTCTTTAAGTCTTTGGCCCATCTTTTGATGGGATGGTTGTTTCTTTGGAGATTAGTTTTGGAGAGATTCAATTTTTTGAGCTGTTGATATATTTTAGATATGAGGCCTTTGTCTGTTGTATGGTTAGTGAAGATCTTCTCCCATTCTGTAGGCTTCCTAATTAATTTACTAGCTATGTCCTTTGCCAAACAGAAGCTCTGCAGTTTTATGCATTCCCACTTATCCAGCCTTTCTCTGATTTGTTGTGTTTCTTGGTCCTTATTAAGAAAGTTTTCACCTGTGCCAAGGAGGCCTAGTGTGTCTCCTATTCCTTCTTGTAAAGTTTTCAGTGTTAGACCTGATTTTCTTTAAAAAGTTTGAAACTATTAGAAACAGATGTAACCTATGGACTTACATGTATTAATTTCCTCTCTATAAAAATTAGACATGTTTGCTTTACACATATGTTCTTTAACCTCACAATATCCCTTTGAGGTAATAAAGATGCAAATTCTTACGCCTTCGGGATGCTTTAAAAATAAAGTCAATTGATGACTGTCGTAAGCAAACAAGCAAAAAAGGCTGATGTGTCAAAGCTATTTGCATACCATAGAGTTTCAAAGGCTAGCTAAAAACTGACCATGAAGAATAAAAAACAATATACAAGTAAGTGAATGCAGGAATTATGGTTAAACAGACTTGCTCCTGGGGTCTGGCTGAAAGACCAGCAATGAAACACTGGCAATGCTAGAATGATTTCCTCATCTTTCCAGAGATGGATGCGAATTGTTTTTTATTTTCCCAAGTGTGTTTGTTTTCCCTGTATCCACATCTGTGTCCTCATCTTCACCAAAGCTCACTTAAAACACAGAAGTGTCTCTGTGAAGACACAGGGTGACTCTCTGATCTACAAAGGCTCTCTGGTGCAGACACATTGAATTAGCCATTCAGGGACTTCAGTATGCCCAAAAGCAAGTCAGAAATGAGAGCAACTTTCCACTTTGTATTAGATTGGGAGTTCGGGTTGGCTTAGTGAAGCTCTCTCCCATATCTTCAATGAAAGAACTAGCTAGAATAACAAAGGACAGAGAGACAATTTCACTTACTTCTAATCTTATTGTGCATACAAACTTAATTTAGCTATGCCCCCTCCACCCTCCTCCCCTCCCCCCGCAATGTCAGTGGTTTACACAGAGTATAAAATCCAATCTACCTGATCTGCCCCAAAAGACCCTCCACAGTGGGACTTCCCATGTCTTTCTAAACTCTCCTACCTGTAGCCAGGGAAGCTTCTGCACAATCCCCAGAGGGCATCCTTCTCCATCTTGCCTCTGAGCCTTTGCTTATTGTTCACTGATATGCACTTCTGCTCGTGGTGTGAGTTCCATGCTGACCAGCTGAACCTTGGGGTAATCATTAATTGAGATCCTGAAGTAGTCTTAATGCCTGTCACGCAAAGGGAGGCTCAAAACGTATCCTTATTCTTTACTATTATTATTTCTAACACAAAGTTCCAAATGCAAAATTTGCTCAATGTATGCACTATAAAAACTTGAATGTCTGTTTTCTTTCAGATTATACTCACTGAACCACTGGTTTCTGTGAAGGTTTCTATTATATTATAACCTGCGATGTCCTTAAAGGAGAGTAAATATTCTTTTGGAGTAGATGAGTTAAAGATCAGGCAAACCATACTTAAGAAGCACATGAGATAAATATCTAACATAAGACCCTTGACTGGGCCTCCTGAGATGGGAGACACAGGCACTTACATATTTAAACTCCTTCTCTCTGTAAAAATTGAAATCACTGAGCTGGGCACTGTAAGCTTGCACATATAATCCTTGATATTTGTTAGGCTGAGATTTGAAGATTGCAGTTTGAAGCTAGTCTGGGCAGGAAAGTCCATGAGTCGCCTATCTCCAATTAAGTACCCAAAAAGCTGGAAGTCAAACTGTGGCTCAAATGTAGAGTGTTAGCTTTGAGCAATAAAGCCCAGAGTCAGTGCCCAGGCCCTGAGTTCAAACCTCAGGATCAGCATAAGAAAACAACTGAACACAAATTGACACATATCGTTACATCTCTTTGAGGTAATAAAAGAATCAGCTCCTCAGACCAGATCCTTTGGACTGATCTGAAGTCATTTTTTTCTGGTTCATCTAGTATCCCTAAGAGCAATCATAAGGTGACGTATTCTTGGCCCAATCCTAAAAGTACAATTAAATGGAACACTAGAAATTACAGACAAAACCTAACACTCTGACAAATATAATCAATTTTATTCATTTTACATGTGGTCCTTTTGAACACAAAGAGGCTCAGGACAGCGCTTAGGCCCTGAGTTCAAACAAGCAAATGAAAAACCCTAGACTCTGATCCATCTTGTCCTGTTCTTCTCTCCTCTTAATTGCTATAACAATAACACACAATGCTTTCTGTGGTGCTATTTCAGTTTGTCTCTCTGTTTCACCTCAGGTTTCAAATGTCACTCATTAGGGAATCTCTGGCTTCAAGGATGCTAATGTGCTACCTTAGATACTGCTTGTGTTCAAGCAATGGGGCAGCAGAGAGCTTGCCTTTCCACATACATTGGAAATCACGCATTGGTAAGGGCTGCTTTTGTGAATGGGAGATTTTCATTGCTCTCTGGACATGCCCACTGATTTAAAAAAAAATTAATTTTTTGAAAGAGCATTGTGGAATGAGTACCACATTGCACCAATAAGCCTCTTGAATGACAAAGCCATCTCAGATATTGGAACAGGGACATTAAGAGCTGATACAACATACATCTTTCTCTAATGACCTTGTTTCCAGAGAAGGTCAAACTAAAGGATCCGTTTATGGACCCTTCACCATTATCAGACAACTGCCAGAGTTAGGTTGGGGAAGGAGGTATTTAGGGAAAGGTAGGCAGAGGACATCACCATGAAATGGGAGACCACAGAGTCTGGCCCAGGAATGCATTGACTACTTTAATGAGGCAAGGATCATTTACTCATTCCTTGCTAGCACTTCTGTAGGTGGAAACCCAGGAGTGAGGATTCTTTCCCTTGGTTGAGTGAAATGAGCCTGCCACTCACCCCTTTCAAAGGCATTTTTATGTTCTTTATAGGTAAACATTGAAGATGAAATTCTTCACATATTTCTAAAAACACAGACATGCTTGATTCGAGGTGGCAAGGGTGGATATAACAAGGTCACCATTTTTCTCTTTTAAATGAAGTTGCTATGAACTTGGAAGTCAATCATATCCAGCTTTCAGTTACCTAATTCCTGAATATAACTACCTTTTTATTTGGGTGTTATTATGGTTTGAGGCAAAACTTTTTGATTACTTAATAGTTCCTCAAGTATGATGTCGTTTGCATGTATCATATGCTTATTTGTACACACATGCAGAAATAATCTATGTAACTCTAGTACCACTGAAGGTTATATAATCAAAATGAAATTTTTTTTCCTATAAATTAAGATTTCCTACAGTAAAGGTGAGAAAAGAGAAAATCTTATTTAAAACTATAAGTAATGATATTCCTATATGATAGATAATGGGATGAAGAATGAAATGACAAGAACTATCAAGCATCAGAGTGTTCATAATGTTTATGGGTCATGAAAAAATAAACTTTTACAAGCATTTATGGATGGATGAAACAATCAGTAAGATTGCCAGGCAAGGCTGGGAGTTTGGCCTAGTGGTTAAAGTGTTTGCCTAGCATGCACAAAGACCCGGGTTCGATTCCTCGGTACCACATACATAGAAGAAAAAGGCCGGAAGTGGTGCTGAGGCTCAAGTGGCAGAGCTCTAACCTTGAGAAAGTCCAAGGACAGTGCTCAGGCCCTGAGCTCAAGCCCAGGACTGGCAAAAAAAAAAAAAAAGATTGCCAGGGAAACTTTCATAAAAATTTTAGCATTGCTAACACCCTTGTCACAATCACCAATTAATGTGCTCTGGTCTCAAATGTAACTTGGGCTAGAACTTCTAATTTTGTAACAACATGTACCCTTTCCATAACAAGAAGTGCTATTTTTTGTTAACTTTCTTTGATGAGAAAGCTTTCCAGTTCAGTAAAAATCTTTGTTTACGGATATAAAAATGTTCATTTTCAAGCTGTTTAGCTGACCCTGGACTCTCTCACTCATTTCCCCCTCCGCCTTTTACTTTTGAAAGTTCAGGATGTCTCAAACAGTAACTGTTACATTCTGTCTAGCAAGCCTGGACTGTGGACAGTGATCTAACCTCTTGGAAAAAAACATGGAGTTCACCCAAAAACTGAGAGAGACATTCTCTCGCTCCAGCCGCCAACTCACAGGTTTCAAAGTCCTGGGACACAAATCATGAGCAGCCTGGGGCTCTCCCATGTAAGCTGGAAGTGCCAACTCAAACACAGAAAGCACTTCAGCAGGTATAAACAGCAGCCACACAGCAGGCCAGACCCAGAAACCCGCCTGCCAGCCTAAGCCTGCGTCATTCCCCAGCAGCCAGGTCCACACACAAAGAGTAGCTCCAGTCACACTGAGAACTCAGGAACTCAGGCTCAGACAAATGAATGCAGAGATGTATTTCCCTAAACAAACAACAGAAAAAAGAAAATGGCTTTTTGGTATGTATGTATACATACATACACATACACACACACACACACACACACACACTCATTTGTGTAGCAAGTCACCTGTTATCTATAATCATTTTGGTTCTTGGTGTTTTATTTAACATAGCAAAGTCAGCCTTTATTAAAATATGTGAGAAAGAAATGTATTTCTCTTGGAGAATTTTGCTCATCTTTCTTAAGTGTTCTTATTATCTACCCTACTTGAAGGGGTCTACCATATGCTTTAAACATACTTCCAATATGTTGGCATCTATAACTGTTCCCTTCTCTCACTTCTAACACAAGCAGTAATCTCAGTGCTTCTGGATCAGACCCTTGGTCCTCACTTAGCAGGCCCTTGGCTCCCAGGAGATCACCCCTTCACTGAGGGAAAAATCCCCAAAGCCCAGGTTACATATAATTTAGTGATGTTCTGTGGATGCTTAATTTATTTTTCCCATAATTCCACCCAACATCCACTAAAGATGAAAACATTTTGCTTTATCTCTAAAACAAAATGCACGAACCTTTTCCCTTGCATTAGAAGAGGAAGACTTTCACATAATGAAAGGCAGGAGAACACTCAGTCGATCACACAACAATTTCAGTATTTACTGATGATAACTTAGGAATGACTGAACGCATTACATCCACTGAGTCATATCATGCACACATGGGGATAAAAATGGTTGCTTCTGAATCTTTTTTGGCGTTTTTTTTTTATTTTATCATTACTGTTGGTTATTCTTTCCATTTTATTTATTATTGTTTGCATTGGTGTAAGGTGGGGATTGTTGTACCTATAGAGAAGCCCATCTATCTATCAGAGGTGAGGGTCAGTGGCCTTCCCAATGACAGTCTTCTGCTCACTGAGTTTTGAATACAACTGTTGCAACTGCCATTCATTTATAGACCAATTTTCTAACAAGAAGAAAGTGCATTCTATTCTTAACATGTGGATAGCTACTATCTTCTCTTTGAATAAAGAGACTTACGTATTCTTAAGTTGATGTTTATTTATGCATTTTTATTCAGCTGAAGTTAATTGGATAAACTTCCATCACCATCCAATTATTTCTTATTTCAACCATCATTTACTGAATGCCCACTAAATGCCCTATGTTGACATTACTAATATAAATGACATCTCTATCCCAGACATCAAGAAACATAGCATGTGTTTGGCAAAATAGGTTTTTAAATGATCAAGTGTAAAGTGGGTAAAGGGAACTGAACTGGAAGCACATCTTGTTGTTCTGAATTCTCCACTTGAAGTCGTAGGAGTATAAGATCTAGAAAGCATGGCACCTACTATAAGAAATCCACAGTCTACCCATGTAGATGAAAGCATGATCACTGTTTCATCCTTTACATGTTGAACTGGAACATGAACACAGCTTTATAAAATCCCCAGACTCATGGTCTCATAGAATGTTCTTACCAAAAAAACCAAGTGATGTGTGTACATACTTGTAGATTAAATTATAAATGACAGGGTAGTATCCCCTCATTGTGATGCCTTTGTGATCCAGAAGTTAAGTCGAAGAAACAAAAATACTTATGCTCAATCAGTGACTCACACCTACTGGCTCTTAGTTGTCCAAAATTTAAAGATGAGGGACAGGAGCATGGCCTAGTGGTACAGTGCTTGCCTAGCATACATGAAGCCCTGGGTTCAATTCCTGGTACCACATTCTCAGAAAAATCTGGAAGTGGTACTGAGTCTTATGTGGCAGAGTGGTATTCTTGAATAAGCCCAAAGACAGAGTTCAAGCCCTGAGTTGAAACCCCAGGATTGGCAAAAACAAAAAAACCCTAAAGATGAATAATGTGCTTCATAATAGACTCACTGGATTCTATTTTAATTCTACTGAGCAGTTACTTGACTCTTGCCATGTAAGCATATTCATTGGTAATAAAAAGCAGAATAATAAGTTAATAACAGGTTGAAACATTTATGTGTTGTGCAGTATTTTTAGACACTTTACATGTATTAACATGAACCCACAAGATATGCAAGTTATATCTTCTCATTGTGTACTTGAGCAAATATCATCATTACTGCAGTACTCAAAGTTAGAAACCTAGCCAGGAGCATATAATAATAGCTACTTCGGGTCTGAGATTCAGAGGATTTGGGGCCTGAAACAAGTAAGCAAGCCAAGGATGAGTAAGGCCTTAAGTTCAAGCCACATGGCTGACATTACAAATTTTCATAACTCAGAACCTTAATTATCAATGATGAAACATATTTCTAAGAAACCGACCTTCTATTTGTTCTGTGTACTTCTTTATGAGTTCTTAAATATGGATGACTCCATTCTGTCTTTTAAAGAAATCGGCCCAGTATAGAGAGGTAACATCCCTCTCATTTATAGATTGATAGAGTGAATCAGTACTATAAAACATCAAGAAAAGGATAATTTTTGTTTTATTTATATTGTAGGAAAATTTCAAGCTTACACGTGATGTGCTATTGATTTAGTTATAGTTTGATTTAGTTAGTTGTATAGTTTACTTAGTGGATCCTTATAGATTCATTGAGTTCTATTTCAGTGAAATTGTGCTAAAATCAGTATGTTATGTTTAAAAGTGCTTGTGTAACAGTAGGAATGATAGATTAGGAAGAATGAAATAATTTCTTGTTATTTTTATCTGGTATTATTGTGCAAGTGTTCTGGAATTCTGGTGAAAATCTACACTTACTCAGTCCACACTATAGCAGACACTTTACAATCCTCCTGACCCATGTCATCTCTTTTATTGCTCATCATAACCCCATCCCTTAGTGGGTTCTCTCATTTTAGATGCAAAAATACACTTGTGGGATTATGTTTCATTCTCAAGGTAATCCTGCTAGAGAAGAGATAGAGCCAGATTTCTCATCTGATTATTCCAAGATCTGAGAGCTTTCCAGTACATTTTGTTCAATTATTTACTACAGATTTGATGTATCGTATATACTATGCTTATATTCAAATGTTTAGACTCAGTACCTATGCCTACTATAAAATTCATCCTACTACTCAGGAGGCTGAGAACTGGTGATCACAATTTGAAGCCACACTAGGTAGGAAAGTCCAAGACTCCTAACTCCAATTAATCACCAAAAAGCCTGAATTGGATCTATGGTTCATGTGGTAAAGGTCTGGCTTTGAGCAAAAAAAAGCTCAGGGATAAAACTCAAGCCCTAAGTGTAAGCCCCAGGGCTGGCACACACACACACACACACACACACACACACACACACACACAAACACAATTTTTCCGTAGCTAATATGCTAGTCAACTTTCTGTTGTTACTGTAAGAACCTACCATGGATAGACAACTCATAAAGAGGATGAATTTATTTTGGCCCACAATGCTGGGTGTTGCAGTGCACGGTTGATTGACTCTCCCATTATTTCGGGACCTGTGGCAAAAAAGCATATCTTGTCAACATCATATGGCCAAGCAGTTCTTGGCTGGGTGCAAAAAAAAAAAAGAACGAAACCACAGTGCCCTTTAAGGAAACAGCCCCAAGACCTAAAATCTCTCAATAGGCCTCACTTCTGGAAGGTTCTACCACACTTCCCAAGAGAGCTATGGGCCTTCAACACATGGGTCTTTGCAGGAAATTTTAGTGCTAACACCAATAAAGACCCTGGTTACATGAAGGTTAACATAGTAGAGGCAGTCCCATTACAGACAGGAAAGAGACACAGACAAAAATGATCAATGGTATTCAACACTAATCAGGAGATTCTGACCAATGCAAGTCAGCCACAAAAATAACAAGTGTGTGTGTGTGTGTGTGTGTGTGTGTGTGTGTGTGTGTGTGTGTGTGTGCGTTTGCAAATATGATGTTATAAACTGATTTCAGTAAGCTATTCATTTTTAATACAAAGAGGTTTAAAATAAGGGTTTTTTTTAATCAGTAAGAACTTTACTTAAAAGCAGTAACTGGCATCCAGGGTGATAGAAATATACTATCATAATGTGAGTGACACATCTGAGCCAATACGTGTAACATATACATACTTTTCTCTATTTGCAATCATTTAAAACTTTAAATAAGGTGGGAAATATTTCTTTTTAAATTTTTATTTTATTTTCAGGGTGATGTACAGAAGGGTTACAACTACATATGTAAGGTGGTCAGTACATTTCTTCTTGAATATTGTTACCTCTTCCCATGTTTTTCTCCCACTTTCCTTCCCCCCACCTCTCCCAAGTTGTAAAGATCATTTTCAACATATTGTCATGTGAGTATGGCTGTTACATTGGTTCACCCTTTGTCCTTTGTCTTATTTCCTTTTATTTCCTTATGAAGGGAGTATGACTTGCAATTTTGGTAATACATAACAACTGACTAATTTTACTTGTATAAGTTTGCCGTATAAGCACATTCATTGGTAATAAAAAACAGAATAATAAGTTAATAACCTTTTGAAACATTTATGTGTTGTTCAGTGTTTTAGATACTTTACATTTATTAACATATATGTTCATACCCATGAACCCATGAGATATTCAAGCAATGTCTTCACACTGTGTACTCAGGCAAATAACAGCATACTTGCAATTATCAAAGTTAGAAACTTAGCCAGGAGCCTATAATAATAGCTACTCAGGAGGTTGAGATTTGGAGGATTTGGGCCTGAAACCAGCAAGCAAGCCAAGGATGAGTAAGGCCTTAAGTTCAAGCCACATGACTAACAGAAAAAAAACTAATAACTTAGAAGCTTAAGTAATCATCAGCAATGAAAAATAACTATCTCATTCATGTAATAAAATGAACAAGGCAAATATATTAAAATCGTTTTATGATTTGCTGACAATTAAAACCATAGAAGTTTATTTTGTCTTAAAAACTAGTGATGAACCAAAGAGAGACAGAGAAACAGTGAGAGAGACAGAAATAAAAACAGACAGGCAGACAGGCAGACAGACACAGAGTAAAAAAGATGAAGGAGAATATAATCTAAAATGGTTTTAGCTCTGAGAAACATTTCTGGGAACCACAAGCTAAACATTTGATTATCTCTGGGAAGTATTAAGGACATCTTCTTTCCAGTTATGCATGTCTGTGTCGATTGAATGGTTAACAATGGGCCACATACTATACTCACAATTAGGGTAAAACATATAGCTATTCCCAGTAAAAGTAATGTTATTCTTTTTTTTTTTTGCCAGTCCTGGGCTTGAGCTCAGGGACTGAACTCTGTCCTTGGACTTTCTCAAGGCTAGAGCTCTACCACTTGAGACTCAGCACCACTTCTGGCTTTTTTCTATGTATGTGGTACCGAGGAATCGAACCTCGGCCTTTGTTCATGCTAGGCAAGCACTCTACCACTAGGCCAAACTCCCTGGCAGTAATGTTATTCTTAATAATAATCTTATATTTTCTTAATTTCAAATCCTAACTTGTTTATTCAATTCAAAGCAATATAGAACAAACTCAAGGAAACAGATTATCTTAAAATATATCTAGTATAAATTATACTAGAATGATCCCACTTCTAAATCCCTTTATATACATTTTAGCCAACTCTTTATTCATCTTCATTCCATTTGCTCTTAAACAACAGCCAACGCCAAATATAGATCTCATATATATATATATATATATATATATATGTGATTTACCATACATTTACCAAATGTTTATTTATATGAATGTTAATATTTTCTTTATGTGAAACAATAGCATTTATATTCTCTGCTTCTTTGTTTTTCTAATATTGAATGGAAAATCTAATTCATAAAATTTGAAACTAAACTTTGCAAAACAATACAAGTGCAAAAACCATTAGTGGCAACAACACTTGGTAAATACTGCCCGTGTGGTAGGTCAGCTTTGGCAACTGTAAGGCATCTAGTTCAAAAATAAATAAATAAATAAAGATATATGAAAAGAAAAATAAGTCCTTGGCACTTAGGCCATCAGAACTTGTTTTCAACCTTACCTAACTCAGAAAGAATGTTTTCTGCTTGTATTTCAAAATTCTGTGAGCCAAAAAATCATAGGACATAAACAAAGTATTTATACGTATACAAAAACCTTAGGGCAGGCCAGGAGAGGAGCGTAGTGGTAGAGTGCTCACCTAGCATGCATGAAGCCCTGGGCTCGATTCCTTGGTACCACATGCTCAGAAAAAGCTAGAAGTGGTGCTGTAACTCAAGTGGCAGAGCATTCATTAGCTCTCAGCAAAGCATCCCAAGATATTGCCCAGGCCCTAAGGTCAAGCCCCAGGACTGGAAAAACAAACAAACAAAACAAAAAACCAACAAACAAAAAACTTGGAGCATCCATAACCAAGAGGAATATATTCCAAATCAAAATGTTTGAAGTCTCTTCTTTCTCTCTTTTGTAGGACTTTCTGATTTAATAATTCAAGAAGATAGATTATAAATCCTTTCAAGGGCCTAAAAATGTCAGATGATACTGGCAACTAGGAGAAAAGGAAGAAAAAAAGAAATGAAAACAAACTAAGGGCTTGAAGAAACTGTGAACATCCAAAGCCTGGCATTAAACTTGGCAACAGGTGAATTTTCTTTGGAGGGCATTAATTTCATAAGTCAAAGCTATTAAAATCTGACTTCCTGTTTCTGGTCTGGAAGGCACAATGCACAGGTCTCCTGCCCCAGGGCTGTATTTTATCCAACTAGTCCTACCCCTTACTGGCTCATATTTTAAGTGAGAAATCTACTGGACAGGACCATTCATTGAGCCTTGCCACATACTGTGAGGAAGTCTAAATCAATGTTAATCTGACTTTCCCGGATAAGTTTATTTCCCTTACTAAATTTATAAATCCATGACTCCCAAAAATGTCTCAGGATCTTTCTAGACCTCCGGAAAAATGTTCAACACCCTTTTTCTCACAACTCCCAGAATTTTTTGACCATACTGAAATTAACCCATTCCATTTCCTTACTCTGTACATGCCCTCTCACTTAGAAAGAATTCTTTTGCATCCTCTCCAGTGTTTCTTCTCAGACCTCAGTTCTTCATATCTTCAGTTCCTTCTACAACAGGCCCCATGAAAATGGATGCACCCACAGCATGGGGGTTGCCAACCCTTTCACTTGTGTCCCAGATGCCATTCAGCTTTCCCAGGTTGTCTCCCCTCTGTCTCTTACATTATCCATTTTCCTCCATTCTACATACTATATTTCAATAACACATATGCTATTCATGTTCATCTTTTAAGACCCATTTACCCTTCCAAGTATGGTCCCATTTCTCTCCCACCTGTCACAAACCTCTTCAGAGTGTTGTACATACGCACTCCCTCTCATTTGCTCCTTCTGATATCACTCCTTCTCACTTCAGAGATTCCTCCAACACTCTCCGTACCTTGTTCCTGGGTGAAGATTTCCTAGAGATTGAATCAACTCAGAGAAAACCAAGGATGTCAATGTTTTACTCCTCTGACTCTAGCATGCTCTTTCTGAAATTGAAATTCCATGTGGATATCTGAAAATAAAAGTTCTTCCCAGAAAACATACTGGCTGAAATCTTTCATGATCATACTTGGTTTCCTGACCCTTGCTAGGTAGATTACAGCCCCTTACCTTCTTGGATCTGCCTGACTGCATAAGCAGGCATCTTAAAACTGTATTTTTTCCAAGACAACTCTATAGAACAAAACATCAACAACAAACCCTCTCTATATTCTTTTACTTAAATCATAGAGGCCCTCTACTTGCAAATGTAATACTACTTACTTTTTCAATGTTTATAACCTGAGTTTTTGTCTGATTTTAACAATGGTTAAGCCATCTGCTATAGAAAGAGAAGGCTTGGATTGGTACCTTGAAGAGGATGACCTTGTGGTTGACACTGCTGTGTGTTTCCCCAAAACTCTTTTCCTCTACTCCTGAGCTCACAGCTAACTGGCCCTCTCAGTCCCCTCACTCTTGGCTGTGGCCCTCAGACAAAATTCTTATGTGTGCTTTTACTTTGTGGTTCAGGGTGAAATACTGAGAAATCTTTCCTGAGAGTCTCTCTTTTTCTTCATTTCCAGATTGGATGTAGAAAAGCCAGCCAAGAGATGATACTGGGCCTAAAAAGATGGTGGAAGAAGCTGGGATGGGTGACAAACCACAGACAGATTACTCACTGGCCAAAAATATACATTTCAGTTCTAGCATTGCCATGTTAATTCATCAGGGTTTGAAAGTTAGTTGCAGCAATCACTGTTAGTTATCGTAAGTGAAATACTACCAAAAAGTGTACCCTAGAGGTAACAGGCACACAATCCTTTGAAACGTATGTCCTTCAGATATTTGGTAGGAGTGCTGACAAAATGAATATTCTGTACAGCATCAAGAAAAGTTGTTGCCTTTCATCTGTTTTACTCAGTGAGCATCATGAAATTGCAGAAGGAAGGAATGAGACCTTAAATAAAAACTGAGATGAGATGGAATGCAGTTGTTGAGTGAACTAGAATCTTCCTTTGCTCTTTAAAATAAAAATTAAGCTTACTTTTCCATTTTTGCTCCCCCCAAAAATGAATCTAATAAATATTTCAGAACATTTTCCCTAGGCAGAAATATTTTCCAAAGAGTTCTCTGAACATTATGATCATAGGAAGACACATTTCCTCTTAAAACCATGAAATAAATCCATTTATACATACTTCTAATGTCAACTATGTGCAAAGAACACAAATAATTCTCTAGAAAAAGCAAAGAAAAAATATTGGGTGCCTACTTTTACTCTTGAGATGAACCTTCACAATTCAAGTGTTCCATGATTCAAACACTAGTGTCTTCCTCTTCCTCCTCCTCTTCCTCCTCTTCCTCCTCCTCCTTCCCCTCCTTTTTCTTCATACTGAGTCTCTCTTGATCAAGAAAGGTAATTTAAGAAAGAAAAGAATGTAGTTGACACAGAAACAGAACAACAAAGGACTGGAAGTAGATAGGCTCATTTTCCTTCTCTGAGAAATGAAAGAGTAAGCCTATGAAGTTCCTGAAGATGTTTGTGTTCTGAGATGCTTTGTGGGAGCTGATATCCTCCATAAGCAATGAATCCTAAGAACTTTCCACATCGTCTAGCCAAGCCATATCCGATGCTAGACCATTTCTGAAGACTGGAAATTTATTACCTCTCCAAGCCATCCGAAGCTCCAGAAGCTCTCTTTAATAGAGGGTTCTTCCCTACACTAAGTTGAAATCTATCTATACTAACTAATGCTCATCAGAGAAAACAAAGTATATGTATGTATGTGTGGAGAGACAGACAGACACGGACAGACAGGCAGACACATGGACAGACTTAGAAGATCCAGTGGTGTGGTTTCAGTCCAATTTGAAACACTGAGAAACAGCAGCAACAATGGTGTAAATTCTGGCCCAAGAGTAAAAGAAGAGAAACTAAGATGTGCTATGTCAGCTCTTACACAAAAACAAGAGGGACACATCAAGTACTTTGGAACCGAATCAAGTTGCCAACTACTTTGTCAACTACCTTGATTTAGAACAAGATCAAGAAATGTGTGAGTATCTACCAGCTACAAACAGCAAAATAAACGTTACCACAAACATTGGGTTTCAGTTTTCTCATTGTAAGGTAGGAGGACACCATCTGCCTCTTCTACCTGGTTCAGTGTTGATGCAAGCAGAGAAAATAAAGTAGAAGGCAATGCAGAAAACTCTGGAAAGAAACATATCAGCATGAAGATGTTCAAATATTTACATTACAGCTGTTCTCCATATTTGTTCCCAATTCCACTTTAACAATAACCTGTATAATTCTTGCATTTAAAAAAATCAGCTGTGATTTTTCTTGAGTAGAAACTTTCTCAAGATTTTCAGAATTTCCTGCTTATTTTACCTCTAGCCCAAAGTACTGCAAAAACAGCCACTTTCGTAATGCTTTCACACCTCTGTTTCCAATCCTGGCCAGACTCTCAAAATACAGAAATGGTGTGTTAAGATAGTCAGGGGAAAAGTTCAGTGGCTGCCACTTAGCCTCTAAAACAAATTTGGGAACAAAAGTAACACTAATTACTTTTTCTTTTTTTAGTCATCTGCTTGCAACCACTGAAATGATACCTGTGAGTTAATTTCTAGAGTTTTGATGATTAAATATTTTAATTGCTTATCATGTCTTTGTATTTCTTATCTATACCTGCGTAAGATAATAGAAGCCACAATCAAATCCTGCCACCTTAATAACAAGTTAAAGGCAATGGACACGATGGTGATTTTAGTAAAAAAAAAAAAAAAAGCACTTGATAAGTTTCTATTTCCTCAAACTTTTACACTAATAAGAATCACCAGAGACTTGGGGGAATGAGATCAGGAAATAAGGATTCATATTCTTAGGTCATCATCAAAATAAGTGGTTTGCCTCTAATTTTTATCAACCTCTTGGATGTGATGAAAAGTTGTATGTCTTTCCCAAATTAAGAGACAAAGGTAGGATCAGGAACAAGACCAAGGAAAAAGACAGAATGCTTATGGCAAGTAAGCCCCTAAAGCAAAATGGAAACTCATATTCAAGTGGGCTAGTTTTAGGGTATTTTGATGATGCCATTGTTTCAAGGAGCACTTGCAGCCAATGAGTTACAGAAAGGCAAAGGTTAGAGGAGCTGAATGGAACTATGACTTCACAATGTCCAGGAAATATAAAGCATGTATCTACACTAATATGTCCTCAAATGTATACTTAAAAGAAGATAGTGAAAAAGTTTTTTTTTCTAATCATGGCAGCCGGAATGCTTGTGCTTTATTGTTTTACCCAAAAGAAGAAAAATTAACAACAGTGAAACTAAAATCACCAAGTTTAAGTCCACAAGCCAAATCCTGAAATTAGATCAGACTCAACTTTCTTATGGAAAGAAATATAAGGCAAGGGATAAGAAGAAGCAGAAGCAAAAGCAGAAGCAGACGCAGAAGCCGAAGCTGAAAAAGAAGAAGAGGAAGAGGAAGAGGCGAAAGAGGAGGAAGAGGAAGAAGAAGAAAGAAGAAAAAGATAGAAGAAGGTATAAACTGCTAGTCAAGAACATCTATATTAAATCTATAAGGTGGCCTCACTTTTAGGAGCTTCTTTTGAGTCACATGGAATTTTGTAGACACTGAGACTAACACATGAAGAGAAAAATCATTATTGAAAAATACGATGCATACTTCTTTACACTATTGTTTAACATTAATTTTGCACTTTTTACAGGAAAACTTAACGGTGGCATTTTACAAATTTTATGTGTCATTGTTTCATACACTTTTATTCCACACATGGAAGAAGGGAAATACTCTAGATTTACCCTCTAGATTGATCTTTTAGTAAACACTTATTGACTATCTACACTTTAATCATACATCACGCTAAACACAAAGACACATAGGAACATCGGCATGTATTAATGGAAATAGCTTAAAATAATTCATATAGCCTGCTTAGCTCCTTGCCCAATCATTCCGTACTGTGACAATAGAGAATATTAATGCAAGACTTCTCCAAATACAAAACATCCCCCGGATTCTACTTTTACTTTTCACAAATACATTGTGCTTTTAATCTTATTAGTGATCACAGATTTTTAGCCCACCTACTTAGGAAGTTGAGATCACAAGAATGGCATTTCAAAATCACTTTACACAAAAAAAAAGATTCATAAAATATCATCTTGACCATAAACTGAATGCAAGCAAGAAGAGAAGTGCATGTGAGATTCTGCTGATGGCAGGCACTGTGTGTCCTCATCTGTGGCAGGCTACAGCTCTGGCCTGAGGTGGAGACGTGCGGACAGCTGGTGGCTGGCTGGCGGCTGGCTGTGTTTATCCCACCAAGGATTCCTGGTTTGTTGCTGAGCATTTGCACCAATTATGAAGGGTGATACTGAAAAGGCAAAAACACTATCCATGGGGAAAACGCTACCCATCCGAGAGCCTGGAAGAGAGTTCCTGCTTAGACTTGGCTGCAGAATTGTTTCCTTTCTCCTGGCTATGTGTTGGTTTCCCTAGGGCTGCCATAACAAACTGGGTGATTAAAAACTACAGAAAGTTATATTCTTGAAGTCCAGCATGTCTGTGACCAAAATCAAAGTGTTGACAGGGTTTTACTCTCTGTGAAGGCTCAGGGAGGAAGAATGAAACCCTTGCTTAACTCATCCAACATTTGGTGGTTGTCAGCAATTTGGAGCACATGTGGCTTATAGATAGAAATTCCAAAATTCATCTGAACCTTCATGTAGCCCACTCTTCCATGGGTGTCTGTGCAAAACTGTCTCTCTTCTTCTAAGGATATTGGGAATTGAATAACCGTAAAAATGAACTTGATTGGGTTTTGTTTTCACTTGATTGTATCTGCCCCCTGCTTCCAAAGATTACATTTATAGGTTCTGGAGATTCTTTTCAGGGAACAAAGTAGGGGGCATGACAGTTGGCTGATAAGGATGGGGGATGGTAGACAAGAAGAAAATGAAGGGCTGGAGTCATGGCTCAGTTGGTAGAGTGCTAGCCAGTGAGTACAAGTGTCAGGTACTGAGTCCAAGTTCAGATCTCTGACCTAAAAAAATTAAAAAGTGAGCAAACTAAAGATCTGTTTAGATTTATATCTATAAAATCTATAGCATATCTCCCAAGAACAAACCCTCAGACCCATTTGCTTTTCAGCAACTCCTGTATAGCATTTAAAGAAGAAATGACATCAACTCTCAGAAAAAAAGTTAGCCTCACATTCTTCTTGGAGCAACCAGAAGATTTTATGTCTGTCTAATCTCTTCTGGAGAAGAGAAGATAGAAGTAAATATTTCTAGGGCAACATAATGTCAATGCCATATTCTAATTTTACAAGAAACGACATGAGCCAAATTCAGTCATATTAAAATTTGAAGAAAAAAAAGCAAAAAACATAAACACCACAGCTACGACATCCCTGCCTCTAGAATGCTCAAGGGGTTTAGTATGGGAATCTAGTCATAAAATTATAGAAGCTGACCAAAAATAGAGTAATCATTTTAGAAAACTCAGTATCTGTGATAGACTACTCTTACACAGTAGACATACAAAAGAACTTCCTAATTTTCTGATTTTTTGTAGTTTTAAAAAAGAAAGCCAGAGTTAATATGTGCTTTATGGTGAAATAGAAAACTCAATGCTTCCCATACTCACTGCCTTATGTTATAACTGACACACAAAAGCATGTGCTGTTAAATGGAAACAGCAAACCAGAGAGAATTGAGAAATTACAAGAGATATTCCATTGCAGATGAAATAGATATGTACATGACATGCTTGATAGGAGTGGAAAAGCAGGCGGTCAGAGGATTCTGGCCTGTGCAATTTGCAAATGGCAGGAAAAATTGATAAACTAAAACCAATCTGACAAGAAAATGGAGGAAGAAGGCTACAAAACAACAAGGAAACAAGATAGCTATTAAATGGGGGCAGAAGAATGAGGAAATAAAGATGAGGTACTAAACCTTTGGCATCTTGACCTTATAGAAAACGGAAAGGAGACCCAACAGTCACAAAGCTATCTTCTGCTAGCCAGGGTGGCTCCATCTGCAATCGTAGCTACTCAGGAGGCAAAGATCTAAGGACTGTGATTTGAAGTCAGCCCAGGCAGAAAAGTGTGAGACCTCTATCTCCAATTTACTAGCCCTAAATTCAAGCCCAGGACAAAAGCAAGGAAGCAAATAAGCAAGCAAAAGAAAGAGAGGCGGGGGGGGGGGGAGAAGGAGAGAGAGAGAAGGAGAGGTGAGAGGAAAGAAGGAAGGGAAGCAGGGAAGGAGGGAAAGAATATGAGGAAGGAAGGAATGAACAAACGAAGGAAGGAAGGAAGGAAAGAAGGAAGGAAGGGAGGAAGGAAGGAAGGAAGGAAGGAAGGAAGGAAGGAAGGACGGGAGGGAGGGAGAGAGGAAGGAAAGAAAGAGAGAGAAAGCCATCTTTAAGGACCCCAGTTCCTTTATTTGACCTAGGGCCAATCTCTGTAACCCCAAAGATGGAGTAAAATGACTGAAGATGAACTGAAGTGTTACCTTCATGCGGCATACTATGCCAATATGTCTATACACTTTTTATTTCATATTTCTTTTCTAATAAACTTATGATCTTTACTATGTTTTCATTTTGCCTGATATCTTCTCTTGTCAATTTATCTGCCCTAAATTTCTGGCAAAAAATGTTTCAAAATGATTGCTTCATTATTTCATTAACAAAATTCAGAATTACAATTGTTCACTTCTGGAATCAACACCGTTCATGTAGCATTTATTTAAATTGGGCCCAGTAAATTATATGCAGGCTTTGAGACAGAGCATCTAAATGAGTTTCCACTGTCCATATTTGTGTGCCTTTTCCATTTCTCTTGAATTCTGCTCCCAGAAATATAATTTAGTCATGTATTCTTAATTGTATTTTATGTGTACTTTCTTTTTTCAATTTAATTTTATCATCAGGGTGGTGTACAGAGTCATCACAGTTACATACTTAAGGTAGTGAATATATTTCTTCTTGAACATTGTTACCCCCTTCCAAGCTTTTCTCCCTCTACCCCTTCCAAGTTGTAAAGTTCATTTCCAGCATATTGTCTTGTGAGTATTGCAGTTGCACTGACTCAACCTTTGTCTTCTCTCTCAACATTTTGTTATTTAATGTACTATGTGAAGTTACTTCTTTTATCCTTCTTTTTCCTTCCTATGTTTTACTGAATTTACGTTCTCTTATTTATTTCCTTTTGCTACCTCAGATCATAGTAGAAATGACTTCCAAATAAGGAAAAATTCTAACAATAAATTGTCAAGCTTGAACCCTGTTAGCAAGGTCATTCTTTTACTCTCAATTTTTCTTAATGTAAGAAAAGAGTAACTAAGTAATATCAAGTTCTAGAGCACATTGTTCTTTTCCAAAGAAGAATATTGCTTCCTAGTCTGAGGTAGTTCTGTGGTCAAACAATTGCCTGGCATGTACAAGGCCCTGGAATCGATCCCAAGCACCAAAATGAAAAGAGAAAGAAGAAAAGGCAAATGAAAAGAAAAATTCTAGTTTCTTTTTCATAAGAAATATGGAAAACTTCCAAAAGTTTGGTATTTATAGATAAGGATGCCCTTTAAGCTCTACTTTGGTAGAGCCAGTGAAAAGAACAAAATCTTACTTCCTGAAGAAGTATGGAACTTTGTTTTTAATATGGGACACCATCTCTCTGTAATAAAAGTCTCCACTTCCAAGTTTTTACTGATTGACTGGAGATCAGAGTCTCTCAGATTTGTTGACCTGGATGGCTTAGAACTATTCTCCACACATCTCGGCCTCCTGGCTTGTTGCTAGGATAACAGGCTTAGCCAACAGTGCCTAACTACTTCTGTTTTTTTTCCTTTTAAGTACAAACACCAAAACATGTTCTGTTCTGTTTTGTTTTGTTTTGCCAGTCCTGAAGCTTGAACTCAGGGCCTGACCCCTGTCCCTGGAATTTCCTCAAGGCTAGTGCTCTACCACTTGAGCCACAGCACCACTTCCAGCTTTTTACTATGTATGTGGTACTGAGGAATTGAATCCATGTCTTTGTGCATGCTAGCAACACGCTACCATTAGGCCAAACTCCCAGCCCCAAACATGTTTCTTTTACAAGACAGTAATGATTAATAGAAAATGTTCCCAAATTATGAATTCTTTTAAACAAGATCATACAGTGACACCAGTTACTAGTAACTTACCATATCCTAGTCCAATAACATTGCATTTGTTACCTTACTTGACTCTTCCAAGCTTTCTAAGAGAGATGCAAGCAGAACTCACCTTTTACAGGTGTAAGAACAATGTCATGGGCTTATGTAACTTGCCTAGATCACCCAGCTTCTTTGTGGCAGAGTGAGGATTTGAACTTAAGTAATCTATTTTAACACTGTACCATCCTCTCTTCAATTTTCAAAAACCACTTCTCATGTACTGTAGTCTTTGAAAGCCAACATGGGGGAAAAATAGAGGGGGGAAGGTTAGTGACAGACAGCCTCCCATTTCCTAAAAGGAGATATGAGACATAATGAAAGTGCTTGTAATAGCATATATTGGAGCCAAGAAAGATGGTGGTTTTCAATAAAACCAAGAAAGAGTAGATTGCTTTCCCACTGAAATTGTGGAAACACGGATGCTATCCAACCTTAGAAATGTAAAATTGCTCATGTTTTTGATCTTAGGACCAAAAGAAAAGCTACAAATTCCACTGTTTGGAACACTTAATGGAAGAGTTTTAAAGGAAATCATTATTATAATCATGGTACCCACCAACACTATGATTCCAAGCTCTGTCAACATTCTCTTTGAAAATTCACTGTAGGATTTTCTAACTCATCTAGTATTATTTGTCTGAAATGCAAGATCTCAAAGTGTGAGTGAGATTCTTCCAAGAATTAGGAGGAAATGTGTATCATGTGATTCAGACACAATAGGAAAATGCTTGGCTTATGCAGCATTTCAACAGGTCTTAGCTGTCTTTTACTCTGTTTTGCTTGCTTTGTTGGAAAGTTTTGTGGAGGGGAAGGTGGCTGACCTGAAATGAAAGGTTTTATCATCACTAACAATAAGCAAAAAATTTAGCATTTAGTATAATATACACAGCTTGATAATTCTTTAAAAAAATGTTGTCTTCATTTTCTGGGTCCAAAGGCTTGGAATCTCATAAACAGAGATTACTTTTAAGAACTCTGGCACTTTGCTTCTAGTCTAAACTATATAAAAAAGAAAAGAACAGCCATTTCTAATCTTGTCCAGTACATTCCAGCTAAATAGAAGCAAAAAGACACAGGATAAAAAGAATTATTCAGTCCCTCAGAACTTTAACAAATACTGAATTAAATTCCTTCTTCAGTAAAGGTTAAAGCTAAAGGGCTCTGGCTCCTGTGAACACACATTCTTTATCTGCACTCTATACTCTTTGATGTTACTTTCTTTTCCCCTCATCTTCCTTCTTGAGATGACCTTCCTTTAATACAAAAACAAAGAAGAGAAAGTAAATGTAGTAAATGTAACCTCACAAAGGTTAGTGAACTACATTCAACAGCCCAATCTTAAATAGCTTTATCTTGTCATATACTATGCTTGAGAGACATGATAAATGATGGTGATGGTCATATCAAATGGCTAAATCAGAAGGGAACAAATGAGAACTGGGTTTTACAAATGCAGGCCTTGAATGTCTGAGGCATACATGTGATGTACAGTGAGATAGTGCCTCAAGAGGCACATAGAGACCAGAGAAAAAGGAGAGGGAGAGAGAGGCCATATTAATAAGGCAGTGTGGGAAATCTAATTAACTATGGCTAATCTACACAAATATAAAATATGAAAAGCATAAATAATAATAACAATGAATTGCTCAGAACCACTCTACTTACCTAGATCCCCTCAATGTAGCTTTGTCTGACTTCTCTCGCTCAGCAATCAATTGGATGTTTGCCTAATGCATCTAAAGAGGAAGCAATACACTCTACATAAACTTTTAACTTTAGGAATGGGGAGTTTGGCCTAGTGGTAGAGTGCTTGCCTAGCATTCATAAAGACCTGGGTTCAATTCCTTAGTGCCACATACATAGAAAAAAAGTTGGAAGTGGTGCTGAGGCTCAAGTGGTAGAGAAAGTCCAAGGGCAGGGATCAGGCCCTGAGCTCAAGCCCAGGACAAGCAAAAAAATTAAAAAATAAAATTTCTAACTTTAAACTCCATCTGCCTCATAAAATGACTGAAAACCAGTTCCATGATTTATTAGAACGCAAAGTAATTAAGAGTTATTGTCTGGGAGGATTTGTCACTCACAATCAAAAGTCATCATCAAATCACCACTACCTAATCCAGAATTCATGTTTATGGACTTATTTTAAACAGTGAATTTTTTTTCTTATTCACTAATTTGACAAGTGAAGCTTTACAACTAATAGACTCATGGTTAAACCATAGCTTTCGCATCTATGAAAATGACATCTTATTCTTATATCTTACAAAAGCCATTTTCTTGTGTAACATTTTTAGCTATGAAGATAGCTTAATATGAAGTAGAAACAGTTTAAAAGTAAAAGGATTGATGTATCAACATAATCTAAATATGGTCCACATCTTCTCAAAAGCAAGGATTTTGCTAAAATTCAGAAGTTAAAAGATTTACTGTGGGCTGGGAATGTGGCTTAGTGGTAGAGTGCTTGCCTAGCATGCATGAAGCCCTGGGTTCTATTCTTCAGTACCATATAAACAAAAAAGAAACCAAAAGTGGCGTTGTGGCTCAAGTGGTAGAGTGCTAGCCTTGAGCAAAAGCTCAAGGACAGTGACCAGGCCCTGAGTTCAAGCCTCAAGACTGGGGGTGGGGGAATAGGAGAAAAAGGTTTACTGTAAGTAAGAAGTCAAAGTTCAAATAGTCAACCAAAGTTGATCCAAACCTCTTGGGTTGGAAATAAAACAAAATAGTTTTCCCACAAGATGATTGGTCCTTCCTGTTTTTAGCTAAGCTGTAAATGCAATAGGAACAATACTTCTTACTTTTGGTCTGAAAATACCAACTAGAGACCACAGTGTGACAAATCAAAAGAAAAAAAAACTGAGTAGAGAGGTGTTCTGGGCTAAGAAAGGGAGAGTTAATGGGAACAGAATTTCCTAACTTGACCACATTTAACCATAACTTGGATGCCCAGTATGCTTATGAGTCACAGGCTAGTTGTTCCAAAATAATACAAGAACATTTGGGGCTTGATATTTACTGGAGTATATTGCCAATAATATTTTCAGGAAAAAAAGGTAAAGTATAAACAATTATTTTACCTATCTAGGACTCTCCTGGCAGAGGATTACAAAACTCAAAACCTAGGTACACAAGGTCATATAGGATTAAACTAAATGAAAGGATCTCTAGGATATGGAAACAAGAGGTTTATCTTGTGTGATTGTTGTTCTTAATGTACTATGTTATTTCTCTTCTCTTTTTTGCCCTTTGGCTAATCTCATATTGTTACTGTAACTGACTTTGTTACCTAGTATATTGTATATACATGTTTATTTGAAATAGGAAAGGGAAGGGGGGAAACAAGATGATTGGGAGGGGGTGAGGGAGGGAAATTGGGACAAAAACATGAGAAGGGGTATCAATGTGTGAGAAGTAATACACCTACTATCTGGTGAATGTAACTGTAACCCACCTATACATTACCCTGACAATAAAATGAAATAAAATAAAACTAAAAGGTAAATTCCTATGTACATTCTTTTTTTTACAGAATGATGTGAGAATGAAGTTACACTAAGAACTTGCTAGACAGTCTGATAAAGCTTCTCACCATATTCATTTAGAAATTTTGGGCAAAATCCCAGCTACCTTTTGCAGATTTGATAATAACTCTTCACAGGAAGAATGTGGAATTGTTAAACACACACACAACAAAAATAAAACTTTCAAAAGAGAATAAGTTTCTTTATAGATTACAAAACTTTCTGTAGACTTTGCTCAATCTTTACATTTTCTAAAAGATCCTCTAATGGTTTTGTCTCTAACTTAATGACTTTAAGAGGCTTTAGAAATTCTTAACTGTTGAGCTCAAACCACTAACATTCAACCATTTGATAAATATGGGCATAGGACATATACAAAATTGATTGCGCATGCTCCTTTAAGGGATTCTGGGAGGAAACTATTGCCCCTTTCTGTGTGACATTGGAAAAGTCATTTAAGGATCCAAGAGAAGAATATCCTCTTCTGCAATGTGGAAATGTTACTTCACCCTAATATATACATTTCAAGGTGAAATGTATTCCCACTCCCAGAACAAACAAATACGAATTAAAAAGGGAAACAAGTGCTTCCATCAGCAGTCTAGCAAGCCCAACAATATACTTTGGTGGGGCAAGGAGGCGGGGAGGAGAGAAATAGTTCCTAGGATATGCCCCCAAGGATACCACATTCTGAGGACAAGTCCCTTATATAAAATAATGTCCTATTGTTTATTACCATTTTCATACTTTAAATCATGCCTGGATTGCTTATAATACGTGATATAGTGAGAAGGGCTATCTAAGGCTATCAGATGGAATAAAGACCACACACTTTATCCATATTTAGTTTCAGGTATTTTCTAGCTGTTGTTAATTTCATTTGTGGGTTCAAATCCATGAATATGGAGGGTCAACCACACACTAACACTTATCTCTACAGGAAGTTTGCAAGATCTGGCAAAGGAAAGAAAAGAAGGATAATAACGTAATACAAATGAGACAAGAGAGCAGGCCTGTGAACCAGCTCTCGGTACCACTGGAGACTTACCCATCTTCTTGTGAAAAACCATTAGTGCCAGCAAGCAGAGTAGGACAAGCATTTTGTGTTCAGCTTGGGTGGCTTGGACTTGGTGTTGAAGTGACCCACACAAAGCAAACAAAGGAATAGAAGGGATTCTTGTCATTTGGGACCAGACCAGGGTACGTGGCCCATCAAGAACTTGCACAAGTAACCTAGAAGCCTAGCAATCAGTAAAGGGAGTCTAAGGGATCAATTTCAAAAACCAGAAACAGAGCAATAACAAGGGCTGAGAGGCCTAGAATATACTTTTGATAGATGATGTAACTGAGGACCTACTGTATTCACTGGGGCAAGAAATATTTTGGTCTTTTGTTCTTTTTTTGGCAGTTTTGGCAACCATTCTGACCCAGGTCTTTCTACTGCCTTGCTCTGATTTTTATAAGTATGCTAACTTATGTTTTATTCTGAATAATGCCTAACATGAAAACAGACTCATCAAGTACACACATACTATGTGTATAGTTTTAGTAAGTGAGTTCAAAATTCAGTCAATTTTAGTCAATTGTGTTTTTCTTAAAGACAAAGTAATAATGCATCTCTTGTTTGGTGGTTGTCTGGCTTCCTTCCTGAAGCCAGGCTGTTTGGCTGAGTATGAAAAGGGCATGAGCCAGACTGTGGGGCCACATTCAATGCATGGTAAGGCCAGCCACAGCCTAGCTGGACTTTAATCTCATGAACTATGTCTAGACATTAAACCTTGACTGCTTGTCAGAAAAAAACGGTGCTTTCTTGAGGAAGAACTGGCCTACAAGGGAATCCTGAGACAACGAAATTCAAACTACTTAGGAAGAAAATACATACATGTGTCTCTCCTCATTTATAAATTACATAACAATGAAGCCCTTACAGTGAGCTATTTATTAGGGGCAAAAACCATGCCATTTCCATTTAATTCCCAGTGCCTAAACCTGGTGTTTGGCAGATGGTAGGCGTTCTATAAACACCATTGAACTGAACTGAACTGTGTTGCTTCATATCCCACCACTGGTCCCTTTCATCAGTTTAACAGCTGCACTTAACCTTGGCTCAGCCATCACTTACTCAGAAAGAAACTCTCTAATCTTCCCAATTTGACAGACCAACCCCCCGTCCTTAATATTTGTCCTATTATGCCCTAGCTTCAAAGCACCTATCTTGGCTATAATTTTACATGGGCAGAGCTCTTGATATAAACAATATGAACCATTAAGGATAAATTTCAAGGAGGGGAGGCTGTGTCCTTTTGTTTTTCAGTCATGCAGTAAATATTGTTTTTATTGGCTCTCAGTAAATATTTGTTAAAGTAGTGACCCAAGAACCCATAATTTCTATGGTTTCCTTTCATTCTAATAATACTCACAAGGCCTCAAATAATATGAAATAAATTATCGTGCACTTACTCACATAATCATGGGAGCTAGAACAGCAATATTTCATAAAACATGCCATCCAGCTAGAAAGAACTTTGATAAAGAAACAAACAATGACAAAAAATAAACTCACAAATATCATTTGTTATGGTGAGAAGTTATTCCCCATCTCGGAGTGTCACATGGAAACATGGAAAAGTATGGAGAAATTTATTTTTTATAAGCACTTTAGTTTTGTTTAAAAAATAATCCATTAAGTGGAGCCCAAAGGATTTTTATTTTGACATAAAGTTTAAAAATGCTCAAATGTCATCAATTTTGTGAAACTCAGCCTAATAGTTTAGTCATATGTAAGTAGTTTTTCTGTGACATTGTTGCCTGTATCTTGAGAGTCAAAAAAGGAAAACACTTGTCTGATCCAAAATATAATATTAAGAAATGTGAGATCTGGTAAATAATGAGGCTATTTTCTTGTTACAGAAAAAGAAAAGGCAGAAACTGAAATTAGTCACATTTAATCTAATACAGAAACATTTGTAATGAGCCAGAATGCAGTACCCAATTATCCCAGTCAACAACTTAATAAGAAAAATTCCAGATGAATGATAAATGCGAAAGAGAATGTGGGGGACGCTGGCTGCCTTCATCCTTTGACCAGAGTTAGGAAGCAGCTCCCTGGTGAGGTGGTGGCTCTGAGAGACCAGGCCTGGCTCTGCCATCAACACCTCACAGTTAAGGAAAGGTTCCTGGGCTGGCATCACAGTGCTTCCTCTCAATCTCCGAGGTACACTGCAGTCCCAGACAGGCCTCCAGGGATGTTCACTGTATGTTACTTCTCTCCACTGGACTAAGATTTTGTTCTGTGACTCAAGTCAGGTGTCAATAAATAGGATCACTGCAAGGATAAATTAGTGCACTAACTGGTTAACAGGGGGATGTCTGTGAGGACTGGACTGGGACACCCATCGTCTCATGTTTGTCGAGCTTGCCTCTGATCTTCTAAGTATGCAAGTATATTACTTGGCCCATCATCCCTATCACTTGGAATGTATTAGATCTTTTTTAAAGGCAAATTAAATCTAGCCTTACCCAAAAGTTTAAAAAATTATTTTCATTTTCAGTCTTCTAATATATTCGGCAGGTACCACTGATTCTTAGAAAGTGGTGGAATCTCAGTTATGGCATGGGGACTTTGGGAAAAGTATATAACCTCTCTATGGCTGTTCATTTGGCTGTAAAATACTAACAATTATGCAAAGACTAGGTGGATTGAAGGAGGCATTACCTGTAAAACACTTGACACAGTGCTAACATAAAGCCAGAACTCAGCAAATATTAGTACCAAGACTCATTCTATTGTATTACTTATAGCAGTATTTCTCTTCTTATCAAACTTATTTTTTTTTCATTTAGAAAGCCAAAAATCTTAAATTCAGCCATCCTATAAATATATAGTGAGCTTCTATAAAGTATTAGGATTTTTCAGGCCCCCAATTCAGGTAGACGACTTTCTGTAGGCTTAGGAGGGACAAACAACTGAAGCATTAGCAGATGGAACTGAACTCTAGTTCAGATTCTGAAGATGTTAAGCATAAATGAAAGTCTGAAGAGGTCAAGTGTAGAATGCACATCAAAGTCACTGGACAGTGAAATGCCAGATAGTCCATTATCCTTTAACAGGAGTTAAACTTGGAGAACTTACTTTTTTTTCCTGCCAGTGCTGAGCTTGGTCTCAGGGCCTAAGCACTGTTCTTGGACCTTCCTCAAGGCTAGATAGAGTTCTACCACCTGAGCCACAGCACCACTTCCGGATTTTCTATATATGTGGTACCGAGGAATCAAACCTGTGTCTTCGGGCATGCTAGGCAAGCACTCGGCCACTATGCCAAGCTCCTGGCCCCGAACTTGGAGAACTTTTCTTACTCAGGATGGGGCCTTTCTTAACCTACAAATCTAAGGAAAAATTCCTAGCCTTAAATGAGCATAAATTATATATTTAAAAAATAGTTGACAGTGCTCTTGGTTCACCATAAACAAAATCAAGAAACAGAAAGACCATGGCAACCTTGAGAAGAACTACCATCAAAACATGAATTGGAGCTCCATCTAGAAAAGGAAGTCCTGCTAGAGATCAAAACTCAGCCTAGCAAGAGACAGTGAGGACAGTTTCCAAATGAGCCACATAGTCAAATGGGAAGAAAAGCACAGCTCCTCATACTGAAGGCCTTTACCCCTGGTTGCTCACCGCTGGTGTTAAAGGGAGTGAAGTCAGCAGCAAAGGCTTAGCAGTGAATAGTCTGAAAGTCCCCAAATTGACTGTAGTGTCATTGATTTGGGTATTGCTTTTTTACCAACTACTTGGCTGGTTTCCACAGATGATTCATTGTAAGATGTTAGAATCATACCATTAGAAAAGCAGAACATTAAGAAAACTGCAATTGTATGGACTGTAAATGTAAATATATATCTAAACACACACACACACACACACACACACACACACACACACACACACACACCCCTGCAGAGCTGTGGTGTTAGGCTAAAAATGGAACAGTGTGTCTTATGCTCTGTCAAGAGCTGTGAAAGTCAATTGCAAGCCATAGATGCTAGAAGGCCATGCGAGACTATTCAGTCAGCAAAGACTGACTTAATTACTCCAGCAAATTCAGGAGCTTCACAATCAGCATTTTCTTACCTTGCTTCCTGGAACATCCATTCCCATAGGTCAACATAAATAAGGTCACGTGACAACTGTATACACAGTAAGCATTCTGAAAGAGACAGCCTAGCTTGGGGAATATACATCCTTTAGGGTGGGCAGTAAATATGCCTGTCACAAAACTCTATCTCCAGTCTCCAAAGCTGTTCACTGCAGAGCATTCTTGAAATGACAGAGAGAAATAGAGCAGAGCCTATTTCAACATGACTCTTCACCCCAAGAAACAAATCAGATTTGTTGACATGTAAGTATCCCTGGAAGTGTAAAGTTTTTCTCTACACTATCATCTAATCTGAATGCATTATCATTGCAGATTCTCAAGAATACTTTTCTAAGCCTCTTTTTCTTCTTTTCAGCATTAGCTGAAACTTCCATACAAGTTTCAAACTTTTGACTTTTGCCAAAAAGATGTGAGGATAAACACTGTAAAAGGCTTCTGCAAGGTAGAATTCTGTCTTGCACTCATACTAAAATTATATTCTGAAGTAGAATGTATATGTGCTATGGAGTTAAGGTAGGCATAGTCCTGTTGTAAATTTATGATTGCATTTCAATTCTGATGCTGTTTGCAATACCAGCTTCTCCATCCAGTTCTCCCAAACCTCCTACATCAATGCTAAATAGCAATGAAGCCATGAGTCCTGGCCTCAGTACTTATTATCTGTCTCCCTGGATGAGCCCCTCCTCTTTCCTCTTGGGTGAATCTTTCTCTTATGAAATTGGGATAAAATATTCACTCCCCATCCATATTTTGAGATCAAATGATTTATCATCTGGGAAGATACTTTCTTATCAAGGAAAGATCTTTAGAATGCTTTAATATTACACTTAGTACTTCCTAGCATTTGCTTATTTCTTTAGGAGTGTCTGTGGTTCTATATACCTAAGAGAAACTTAGTCTTTCTTTTTTTTTGCCCTCAGTACTATGTGCTTCATAGTACACTGGGCTGAGTCGAGGATGACCAATTATTTTTGACTGGGTTCCTTTGTTATTAGATATCGAGGAGAAATTTCCTTATCATAATAGACATGAGGAAAATGTAGAATGAAAGAGAGAAAAGGAAAGAATAAAATAAAGTTTCTAGCTAAGCACTGGTTGCTTATGCCTATAATCTTAGTTTCTCAGGAGTCTGAGACCTGAGGATTATGGTTCAAAGCCAGCCTGCAAAGGAAAGTTTGTGAGGCTCATCTCTAGTTAACCAACAAAAAAGCTACAAGTGGAGCTATGGCCAAAGTGGTGGATCACAAAATCCCAGGGACAGTGCTCAGGCCATGAATTCAAGCCTCAATATGGGAACACACACACACACACACACACACACACACACACACACACACACACACTACATAATTTCTAAGTTGTAAGCCATTTCTAGACATATGAAATAGTGCAGATTTTATGAAACAAAACATTTGCCTTTGTTTAACTATTAGTTGAAAATCAGTGAGCAGGGAAAGTAGAAAGTATGCTTGACATATTTTGTATCTTTTTCTCAAGGAACCAATGAGAATTCTAGCAGAGCACAGTGTCCAGGTGGCTATAAGTAATGTTTCAAAGACAGTAAGTTAAGACCCATAAAGGATGCATGACAGCTGGTGACACAGTTCATATGGTGCAAATTTCAAAGATTTAGATCAAAAGTTCTATATCTCACTTAATTTTGCAGTGGAAAATCTAACGTATTTTTAACATAGGAGAAGGAAAAGAAGCATGATCATTTGCAAATCCAAAATGAAAAGCCAAGAGTACAGAGAAAATGAAATGGGAAGAGATCTGCCACCAATCCAGCTGTGAAATGAAATCCAGAATAAGAACAAAAAAGAACTGAAACATGGAAATGCTAATATATTCTTCTGACACTGTACTATTTCCTTTAGGAAGAAAACTTGATCCAGATTGTTTTCACTGCACATAATCTTACTCTCAGTTCTCTTTTCAGAAGTTGTCAAAGTTTGGCAAAGATACTATCGAAGGAAACAAAGTTTTCCATTAAAATTATATTGAAAAAAATCCCAAAATTCCCCTGATAACTCAAAGGCTTTGAAACAGCCTTGGAACTAAAACTGTGTATGTTTCTAATAGCATCAAGTGACTCATGTAGCTAAGTTCTCTTAAGGAGAACAGTGAATCCAGAAGTCAGGTTGTATGCCATGTATCTTTTATGTTACATTCTACTCTTTCCATCATTTTTCCTTTCTGTGATCCATTTTCTTGATTCCATTTCCCAGATACTTAATTGCCAGGTTCTGCTTCATTCACCTGGCTGTTCAAGACATCCAGATTATCCCTGTCATTGCTTCACTTCACTTTGTTGTCCACCAGATCTTTTCTCTCTTAACATGGTCTCATTCGCTACACTTATTTTTGGTTTTAGTCCCAAACTAAAAAATTGCCATATCAAAATCACATATGGGTTTTACATGGTTTTAATCTTGGGGTTCAGTAATTTCTTCTTGTTCTACAGTATGGCTTACATTTGTATTGAATACTGAATATTGTGGATGAAATCTTGTGAGGCTAGGAATGATACGTTCCTTTACAAGGGGAATAAATTCCCATATGGCTATCAGAACACAAATACTGGTGGAGAATCCTGAATCTCCCGATCCTGATTCACAAGTGTGTCAAGGCTTGTCTGTTTCAGGCTTCCTGCTACACGGTCCTTGCTGTTGAAGCTTGCTGTTTTATAGTAAAGCTAGAAGTTGTGTGTGAATACTCCCGCCATGACAATGATTCAAATACCTAATAGAGCCCCTTGCTAGCAGAAGTAGAGAACAAGGGGGAAAATATGGCTAGATAAGAGGTCTATATCATAGACTCTTGAAGTTGAAAAAACAAAAACAAAAGCCAAGCAATAACACTGCAGCTCTGAGTTCAAGCCCTGATATAGGCACAAAAATGCATTACAGATTGTTTGCTAGGAAGGATACAGAATATAATCAGTAAATGATGTGTGCCAGAGTATGTTTGTCCAGTAATTGATTCATCTGCTTCCTGCCTAGTTGTTTCTTTTATAGATACCATTGCTTATGGAGCCATATTTCTCAGCCTTCTCTCTGCTGCTCAGGTGGAGAGTCCTGCTCTGTCATCTCTCCAGAAACAACCACAGCTGTTTCTCTTAGCTCCTGGACAAGATGGCATTTGTATAAAAGTGTACCTCGTTAGGCACATTTTTTTCCCAACTGATGATATAAATAGGTTTAACTAGATGAAAGAGAGGGAGGGCCATCAGTTTTTCTTTATAATTGCCAAAATTGAAATGGCTTTTAATGTTTTTGGCAGATTTTTCTAACCCAAATTCCTCCAATCATCAACATGTTTAACTTAAATACTTAGGGAATATTTAATACATGTCTTCAACTCATTTATCAAGAATTTACCACAAAGTTTATTTTCAAAGAATTAATGCCACATCTGAAAAGACTTCTTCGTCAACTAAATAAATACTTTAAAATAAATCCTAAGTTTCAAGGCAAAATAAATTCATTTTGCAATGCATTTTTGATTAACCTGTTGTATGAGATGCTTGCTCATTGAAAAAATAATTCTGCTTTTTTAATTTAGATTGTCCTTACCATTAAAATACTACACTATAAGATACATCATTAGGACACAGCAATGCCATCTCCAGAAACTGAGTTTCCGTTTTATCCATGATTTTTTAGCATCATCAAGTCTTTAATCTTTCTTGCTGTAACTATTAAAGCAAACTGCAACATCTAATATTTTGGGAGCACTTACTATACCTATATCAGCCATATTTTAAATGCTTTACATAGACTATACTACAGTAACTTCTCATGATAACTACAAAATGTAGGTTCTACATTTCCTGTGTCAATAGAGATGCATGCTCTCACAACAGTAAGCAGCAAAACCAGCCTTTCCAAGAGGTCAGACTCCATTGCCCGTGTCTGCAAGTCACATGTACCCAACACTTCATACTGTCATCCACAGTTGCCAATCGATGTCTTGATTAAGATCAACTGAGATGCTGAACATTGCTTGGCAGAATAACCGTAAGGTAGAATACGATTTACTCTCCCCACCTCCAGGTATATTCTTCACAGTCAATAAGACAAAATAACTTTATCGTGAAAAAATTACAGTAACTGCCTATACTACTAGTAGCCAGAATATGGAAGCAGGAAGATCATGAGTTCAAGGCCAGCATGGGCTATACAAGGAAGATCTGCCAGAAAAATAAAGGGGAAAGAAGAAAAAAATGAAGAAATGGAGGGAGGGAAAAGAGGAAGGAAAAAGAGTGGGGAAGGAACAGAAAGGAAAAGAAGGGAGAAAAAGAAGAAAGAAGATGGAGATAGGGAAGGAGGGAGAGAGGAAGAGAGCAGGAAGGAAGGAAGGAAAGAAAGAAGTAAAAGACAGAAAGGAAGGGAGGGAGGGAGAGAAAGAGGAAGGGAGGTGGGGGAGGGAGGGAAGAAGTTAAGTCTGGATTATAGAATAGTCTATTATACCAATTCTTGGCTCTCAAGACATACAACTGAGGATCTTTGGTTTACTTTCGATCCGTATATGATTTCATTCTACAGATAGAACATAATCTTCATGCAAACAAGAATAGAAAGTCTTTTATATCCAATATACAATGTGAGGAATACATCAAGTGCCCAAAAGTGTTTGTTTTACTGAGGAATAAATGACAATGAACAAATAGATAAATGAATAACGTTAAATCAGAGCATTTGAGTAGATTTATTAATCTGGCAAGTTCTATTCTAAAATAGTCCCATGACTAAAATGAAGCAACTTTAACAATTTTTTGGTGTTTTATTTTTTCTGTATATTTTTATTGTAATTAATAGAAGGGTCACATTATATTCACCAGATAGAAGGTGCATTACTTCATATACATTGATACCCTTTCTTATGTCTTGGTCCCCATTTCCCTCACCCCACCCCCGCCCCTTATCTTGTTTTTCTCCCTTCCCAATTCCATTTCAAATAACCAAATACGCATATATACAAAATATCAGATAACAAGGTGAAATACTGTGACAATATGAGATAACCAAGGGACAGAAAAAGAGATGAGAGATAACATACTATATTAAGAACAACTTTTACTCATTATACAGCTTTTGTTTCTATATTCTGGAGATCCTTTCATTTTGTGTCATCCTATATGACCTTATGTATCTATGTTTTGCTCTATTGCAAATCTCTGCTAGGAGAGCCCAAGGTTTCTACTGATTATGACCATTGAGCCTAAGTTCCTTTGAGTCTGGCTTACTTCACTTAATATGATCTTTTCTAAGGCTTTCCATTTCCTAACAAATGGGGTGATGCCGTTCTTTCTGACAGCAGCATAGAATTCCATTGTGTATAATTACCACATCTTGTTGATCCACCCTCAACTGAGGGACATCTAGGTTGGTTCCATATCTTTGCTATGGTAAATAGTACTTCAATGAACATCGTTTGCTAGTGGATTTAGTATGCCGTTGTTTCTGGACGGTTGGGTAAATGCCAAGTAGTGGAATTGCTGGGTCATAAGGGAGCTCTATGTTTAGTCTTTTGAGGAACTGCCATACTGCTTTCCATATGGTTGAACGAGTTTGCACTCCCACCAACAGTGTAGTAGTGATCCATCCTGGCCACATCCCCACCAGCATCTGTTGTTAGTAGATTTCTTGATCCTGGCCATTCTTAGAGTTGTTTTGATTTTCATTTCTTTTATGGCCAGAGATGTAGAGCATTTCTTCATGTGTCTATAGGCCATTCTTATTATTTCTTCAGAGAAGACTCTAAGTCTTTGGCCCATCTTTTAATGGGATGATTGTTTCTTTTGAGATTAGTTTTGGAGAGATTCAATTTTTTGAGCTGTTGATATATTTTAGATATGAGGCCTTTGTCTGTTGTATGGCTAGTGAAGATCTTCTCCCACTCTATGGGCTTCCGATTTAGCTTGCTAGCTATGTCCTTTGTCATACAGAAGCTCTGCAGTTTAATGCAGTCCCACTTATCAAGACTTTCTCTGATTTGTTGTTTCTTGGTGCCAAGGAGACCTAGTGTATCTCCTATTCCTTCTTGTAAAGTTTTCAGTGTGTCGGCTTTTACCTTGAGGTCTTTGATCCATTTGGAGTTAATTCTAGTGCAGGGTGACAAAGAAGGATCCAACTTTAGTTTTCTGCAAGTGCTTAACCAGTTCTGCCAGCACCACTTGTTGAAGAGGCTGTCTTTCTTCTATTCTATTTTTTTGGCTCCCTTATCAAAGATTAGGTGGCCATAGGTCTGTGGGTTAATATCTCGGTCCTCAGTTCTATTTCATTGGCCCGAGGACTGTTTTTGTGCCAGTACCAAGCTGTTTTGGTCACTATAGCTCTGTAATAGAGTCTAAAGTTTGGTATTGAAATTCCTCCAGCGCTGTTCTTTCTGCCAAGAATTGTTTTTGCTATACAGGGTCTTTTATTATTCTGTATGAAATTTTGCATTTCTTCTTCTATTTCTTTAAAGAATGACATTGTGATATTGATGGGTATTGAGTTGAATTTGTAGATAGCCCTTGGCAAGACTGCCATTTTCACAATGTTAATTCTTCCAATCCAGGAGCATGGGAGGTTTTTCCATTTCCTCAGATCTGCTTTGATTTCCTTTTTCAGGGTTTTAAAGTTTTCATCAAAAAGGTCCTTTACATTCTTAGTTAATTCCAAGGTACTTTATTTTCTTTGATGCTATTGCAAAAGGAGTTGCTTTCCTGATTGTTGCCTCGTTCCTCTCACTGTTGGCATAGAGGAAGGCAGTTGACTTTTGAGAGTTAATTTTATACCCTGATACCTTGCCAAAGTTTTGAATCAGCTCTAGGAGCTTGGGAGTGGAGTCTATAGGGTTCTTTAAATACAGAATCATGTCATCTGCAAAGAGGGAAAGTTTCACTTCCTCTTTCCCTATTTGGATCCCCTTTATGCTTGCTTCTTGTCTTATTGCTCTGGCTAGAAATTCTAATACTATGTTAAAGAGGAGGGAGATTGGGCATTCTTGTCTCGTTCCTGATTTTAGAGGAAATAGCTTTAGTTTTTTGCCATTAAGTATAATACTAGCTGTGGGTTTGTCATACACAGCCTTTATTATACTGAGGACTGTTCCATGGATTCCTACTTTCTCCAGAGCTTTTAGCATAAAGGGGTGTTGGATCTTGTCAAATGCCTTTTCTGCATCTATTGAGGCAATCATATGATTCTTGTCCTTGCTCCTGTTGATGTATTGAATTATATTAATTGACTTGTGTCAACAATTTTTTTCTAGAGAATTACTTTTTGGGAATAATGGCTTAAGTAAAATAAACACTAAACCATCTAGTATTCTGAAAAAATATAAACACAGATATTAATACACAAATATTCAAAATTTTATTTATTCAATAAATATAAAATGCTTATAAATTAATAGAAATACTCTGTAACATAAAGTATGTAATAATATAATTCTATTCTATAATATGAATATTTCCATAATTCCTAAGAACTTAGAAATTATGTAATTTTGGCTAAATATACAAGGCTAGTAGGATATTTTAAAGTTCAAGCTAGTTCACACACTTTATATAAGGAATTCATTCAGTGTGGTGTTTGTTTGCACTTAATGCACTGTGAGAGGTTATTCACAAATACTCAGAAGTCAATTTCCAAGAAATCCTTCAATTACCTAGAACTTTAAAAGGGTAACAATTTCCAGTAAGCTCCCCTATGTATAATCTTTGATATCTGTAAACCAAAAAGATTGCTGTACCTATTTCCTTCCAGAGCTTTTGAACTTCTGGAATGTCTCTTATGTAAGATGTCAGTGACCTGTAATCATATTCTATAAATCCCAGCATGCTTGCTAAAGGTCCGAGAAGCACAACTACATCCTAATACTATGACAAAAGTAGAAAGCACTACAAGTAATTGCATGAGAAAATACTAATGGCACCTGATATATCTTTTACAGTAATAAAGTCTGTGGTGAGATCGCTTGTGATGCCATATCCAGAAGCCAGATTTGTTTCAAAGGTAGAAGAACATTGTAGTCCATTAAACTGAGAATGGAGAGGAAATTATCTTTAGGTAAGGTTGGATTTAGCAATAAGAACCCACATTTTCTGTCTCTATTTTCAGTATTTCACTATGGTTACCTGCATACATTTGGTTACCTTCAAACTTCCATACATTGGTTCCCTCGCATACAGGTGATCCCCAAACATCCCCAAGATCACAAATATCACACCTTCACACCATATCCGCCCCCACCACTCATCAGGTGTCTTCCCATTGATATCCTCCTCACCAAAAGTCCTGCATAAATTTTTGCAAAACTTGATTACCCAGTATACTATATTTTTTTTTCACTATGTGGATTCAGTTAGATACTGAAAGATATTTATTTATTTATTTATTTATGCCAGTCCTGGGGCTTGAACTCAGGGCCTGGGCACTGTCCTTGGACACTTTTGCTCAAGGCTAGTGTTCTGCCACTTGAGCCACATCACCACTTTCAAATTTTTCTGAATATGTGGGACCAAGGAATCCCCGGGGCTTTGTGCATGCTAAGAGAACACTCTCCTACTAGGCTACACTCTGGCCCCTAGGACAAGATATTTTTATCATTTTTATTCTTTAGCCAGTCCTGTGGACTAAACTCAGGACCTGAGCACTGTCCGTGGGCTTTCCTAAAGACTAGTGCTCTACCACTTGAGCGACAGCACCACTTGTGGTACTGAGGAATCAAACCCGTGTTTTCATACATGCTAGGCAAGCACTCTACCACTAGGCCAAACTCCCAGTCCCAGGCCAAGATATTTTTTTATTAAATAATTGATTTTTACATAGTATTTTAAATGATATGTTTAACAAACAACTATTCAAGAAGGGAATTTCTATATACAATCACTGGCACTTAGATTTTAGAACATAATTAAAATTAGGCTAAGGGTTTGTATGTCATGGGTACATATTAATCTATGTAATAAAACATTATGCCTATAGAGTCATAAGTTTTTATGTCTATGTAGTTGTGTTTATATTTCCCGTACCATGTCCATAGCATTGGGTATGCAAATATTGAGTCCTCACTCTTGTACTGTTTGGATCTAATAGCCACATATTAAGGATACCATGTGCCTTTTGTTCCTTTGGTCTTGACTTGTCTCACTCAACATGATTTGTTCTACATTCATCCACTTCCCTGCAAATGCCATTATTTTATCTTGTCAGTTGGCTATGTAGAATTCCATTGTGTGTGTGTGTGTGTGTGTGTGTGTGTGTGTGTGTGTGTGTATTGCATTTTCTGTATCCATTCATCTGCAGTAGGACATCTGGATTGTTTCCATAGCCTGGCTGTTGTGAATAGTGCAGAGATAAGCATAGCTGAGCAAGTGTCCTTATCATAGCTTGGGTTATGATGTTCAGGGTAGATGCCCAGAAGTGGTATGGCGGGATCGTAGGGAAGATCAATTTTCAGTTCTTTAGGAAACCTCCACACTGCTTTCCAGAGTGGCTGAACTAGTTTACAATGCCACCAGCAGTGTAGTAGGGTTCCTTTTTCTCTACAACCCTGCCAGCACCTGTCATTGTCTGAGTTCAAAATCTTGACCATTCTTTGTTGGGGTAAGGTGATATCTTGGGGTTGTTTTTATTTGCATTTCCTTTATGACCATGGATGATGAACATTTCCTCATATGCTTTTCTGCCATTTTGATCTCTTCTTTTGTTAAGTCTCACTTTAGTTCCCTTGCCCATTTTCTGAATGGTTTATTGGGTTTGGGGGGGATTAGTTTCTTGAGTTCCCTGTAGATACTGGATATTAAGCATTTGTCAGATGTATTATTGGTGAATATCTTTTCCCAGTTGGTTGGCTGTCTCTCTACTTTTGTGACTATGTTTTTATCTGTGCAGAAACTTTTTATTTTTAGGTTGTCTCATTTATTGAGTCTCTCTCCAATCTGTTGTGACCCTGGGATTCTGTTCAGGAATCTTTTGCCTGTGCCTGAGTTCCAGTATCTATCCTACTCTATCATGTAGCAGTTTCACTGTTTTCAGTCTGACATTGAGGTTTTTTGATCCACTTTGAGTTAATGCTTGTGCATGGCAAAAGGCTAGGGTCAATTTTTAGTTTTCTGCATGTGGCTGCCCAGTTTTGCCAGCACCAATAATTGTATATGTGGCTCCATTGTCAAATACAAGTTGACTATATGTATATGGATCTATTTCTGGATCTTCTATTCTGTTGCATTGATCTTCTGGTCTATTTTTGTGCCAATACCATGCTGTTTTTGTTATTATGGCTCTATAGTAGAGTTTGAGTCTGGTATTGTAATAACCCCAGCATTGCTCTTTTTGCCTAGAATTGTTTTGGCTATTCTAGGTCTTTTCTTATTCCATATGAACCTTTGAATTGTATCTTCTATTTCAGTAAAGAATGTCTTTGGGATTTTGATGGGGATTGCATTGAATTTGTATATCATTTTTGGCAATATAGCCATTTTCATTATGTTGGTTCTCCCTATCCATGAGCATGGGATATCTTTCCATTTCCTAGTGTCCTCTTTAATTTCTTTGGTTAGGATGTCCACTCTTTCCACTTCTCTTCAAAATGCTGCTGGAACCCTTAACCAGAGCAATAAGACAAGAAAAGGACATCAAAGGGATCCACATAGGAAAGAAGAAATTAAACTATCCCTATTCGCAGATGACGTGATCCTCTACTTGAGTGACCGAACAAACTCCACTCCCATACCCCTAGAATTAATAAACTAATTTAGCAAAGTGGCAGGATACAAAATTAACCTTCAGAAGTCAGTAGCCTTCTTGTATACCAACAATACACAAACAGAAGGCCAAATCAAGAAAATGATCCCATTTGCAATAGCACCCAAAAGAATAAAATACCTAGGAATTAAGTTAACCAAAGATGCAAAGGAAGTATTTAATGAAAAGTATAAAAACCCAGGCCAAGATATTTTTAATGGAATAAAATTGATTTTAAATTCCAAGACAGTAACAGTAAAAGTTGCTTCCATAAAATATTTGTTTTATTCTATATGTATATAAGTGTGAATGTACTTGACCAAATACAAAACACAGTAAAGAGTTCTGATGAAAGGACATCTGACAACATCAGCAAATGCTCAAAGTATAATGTGAGCAAATGGTAAAAGCACGAGATAGCAAAGTAGTAGATCAAAAGCAAGATGTAGGCTTGAGCAATGATCAGTTGAAGAAGACAGAAGCCAAAGAGATTTATCTTACAGGTAATGGAAGGCATTTGAAGGTTGAAGCAGGTGAGTTTGCAATCTAGGTAGCAGAAGATTCATTGGAAAAGGCAAAATAAGTATGTCAAAAGACATACAGCCTGGCTGATGCAGCAATGCAAAATAAAGGTTTTGAGAAATGACAGGTTAAGAAGCTATTATGAGAAGTGGAGTCTGGAGAGCTATATAACTCATTAAATGCAACTTGTGCATGAAACAAACCAACAAACAAAAAAGAACAGAAGGTAACGTATTGGTTCTAGTATGGAATGCTTGGAAAACTAGTTTTTCTATTCTCTAAGAGGAAGAATATACAGAAAGATAATAGTCTCTGGGGAAATGAATTTAGTTTTGAATATGCTTACTTTAACTACTCAGGGCATTCAGATGAACTTTATGTTAACAGCATGAGTGAACTCAGAACAGAATTTCTGCTCATGATCCAGGTATCAAGAAAAAGAAAAGTATTGACAATGTGACTGCAAGAGAAAAGAACCAGGGATAAAAAAGCTATGAGCAAAGGAGTGCTCATCCATTCCAACAGAGATCTCCGCACACCCATGTTTATAGCTGCTCTATCCACAACAGCCAAGCCTTAGAATCAGCTTAGGTGCCCAACCAGAAATGAATGGATCAAGAAAATGTGGTCTTGGTAGAATGCAAGCAAAGTGAAAAGACAAAAGGCGCTGAGTTTAAACTCCAGTCAAAAAAAAGGCCATGGCTCACTCATACCAAAATGATAGGCAGAGGGAAATGAATCTGCAATAGATCAAAGGAAAGGGAGTGAGAAAGGAATTCAACGCTTCCCTACAGAGAGATAAGGTTATAAGAAAGCTAAAAAGGAGCATGGACCATGGCAATGATGAGATTACTTCGTGGCAATTTGCCCCTCTAGGGTTAAGAACTTTATTTGCAATGGGATGATGAGAGGTAACTTATTCCAAGATATTTAGAGACAACAGATACAGGGTGTGCCTGTGTGTGTGTGTGTGTGTGTGTGTGTGTGTGTGTGTGTGTGTGTGTGTTAGGAGTTCCACTATGAGAAAGCAGAAGGCCGAGTGGAAGATTCTTTTGTCTGAGGGATTGCATTAATCTGTGGGACAGATGTGCACTTATGTATAGGCCAAGAAAGGAAGCTAATAGAGAAGACAAAAAGTTGAAAAAGAAAAGCAAAAGAGGCAAGTGAGACAAAAATTCTTCAGGAAACTAGATGTTGGATCCTAGACCCAAACGGGGATGTGACAGCTGCTGTTCAGTGAACGTTCTCCAGCAATGCACAGGCCTCTGCACACTTCATTATAGTGACCACTAGATTCCCGTGACCCTGACCACCAGCAATACATCTGGGGCAAATGAAATTTGACATTGTAATTTTGATTCATTTAAATTAGTTAATGAAGATTAACTAATTAACATACCACCATATGTACAGAATGGGTTCAGTATCGCCCATACTGTGAGGTGAAAGTTATAATATTCTTATTATGTAAATATGTTTGTCCTCATTTTAGAGATCTAGCATTTTCTCTATTGCTCTTCCCCTCTTTCTTTCATGACTTTAATGAAAAATCTAGAAACTTGTATTTTCTCCCTTTTCCTTGTCAATATTTCTGTCCATTTGTGTCTCTCTGTCTCTCTTTCTGTCTCTCTCTGTCTTTGTGTCTTTGTTTCTCTCCCTCCCTCCCTCCCCCCCCCGCTCTGTCCCCCAGTCATTCACCAGACAATTTTTACAACTATCACAAGCATTTGTTTCAATGCTTTAAATAATTTAATAAAAAGTAGTACAAAATTCTTTAAACTGGTGGTTTAGATTTGCTTCTTCCAAAAATGTATGTACATATGCTACCCCCTGTGGCAATCTCATGAAAACGAACAAACAAACAAAAAATTAACAACCAGAAAACGGGAAATGGCACTGGGGCTCGAGGAGTAGTTTGGTAACGTTGAGCTGAAGAGCTCAGGGACAACTTCCAGGCCCAGAGTTCAAGTTCCATGACCCACAGAAAAAAAAAATCTTAAAAACAAAATGCAAACATCAAGTTTTTTTTAAAGTTGGTAATAATCTGTCTTTACCCACTCCTTTTTGCCTTGGTAGGCCTAACTTGATTGAAATATGGAACAGTGTGAAACAATTGTACTGAAAACTGAGGAACCTCAGGCAGAGACCCACCATTCCTCTCCAAAGGCTGTAAGTGATACCTGCAGCAAAGCTCTATTGCCTCATCATGTCCTGCCCTCATATACCCTAAAACCTCCCCCTTTTCCTTGGCACCCATAGTAAAGGAAACAGACTCCAGACAAGTATTCCTGCTCAATATAAGGTCATTTTTCTTTCTTGGAAAGTTGGATATGGTGCATGAGAAACATAGGAGTTTGGAATTCTTGAGTTGCCTTGAGATGCAGGCCAGGCTTCAAACAGTAAAATGAGAACCTACAAGAGGCAGAAGTTCTACCACTGGGCTGTCACCCCCCTCCCTGTCCCTTGCCACTCTGGCAGCTCCTTCAGGAGCTGGCCAGGAAAAAAATCTGCTTGACTGGAAAGTGGCCAATGGCAGCAGGGGATAATTTGGCTATGGCAGTACCCAGCCCTCCTTTAAAATAAGATTGGTTCAAAGTCTATCTCAAGCTGGAGCAGACATTTGCTTGCTTACCTACTGGGGCTGAAAGCAATCAGAGGCTCTGGAAATAGTTACTTATGGAAACAGAAGGAAGTAAAAACCTGATCAGAAGAATCAACATCCAGGCATAATATATGATGAAAATATAATAAAAGAAGGAAGGAAGGAAGGAAGGAAGGAAGGAAGGAAAGAAGAAAGGAAGGAAGGAAGGAAGGAAGGAAGGAAGGAAGGAAGGAAGGAAGGAAGGAAGGAAGGAAGGAATAAGCAATCTATATGGGACACAAAATATAGTAGTAGACTATCTCCAGACATTAGAAAGTTCTTAGTTACATGAAAGGTTAGATTATAGTTGCTAACTTTCTCACACACACATGAGTCAACAAGGAAATTCCCTTGTTATGAGCTTGCCATTCCTAGACAACACTCTCAAGCCCCACCACAAGTAATTACGACATAGATCACATTCCACTAGCAACATAAAACAAATCATAATTCAAACCAAACCTTTTCATGTCTAAAGGAGATGGGAGGAGAGCTACCAAGCATACTCAGTTTAAGGAAGCATTTTCAGTTGAAGAGAAAATTCATAAAGTAAACACGATGTCAATAACATGCAGAGGCATGTTTATTATTAGTCATGAGAACTTTGTGTATAGTGTACCTTGCTTTGAAGATGATGGCTTACTCCAGAGTATCTCATGCTATTTATTCGTTAGGGTAGCTTATCTGTGAATGATGTCATGATTTCAGAAGACTTTGATGATGTCTATGGTTGGTCCTGGTCTCAACCTAAACCAGACAGCTTCAATGTAGGCTGCAGTTCAAGTCATAGCAGGTAACACCTGCTATGAAGGCCTCCCAAAGCACAACCCATGATCCTGATTCACGTTTCCTTTTGTAGCTGATACAAATCACTAGTACATAGGAAACAATGCTTCATTCACCCAGGAAAATCACCCAATTTTAATTACAAAAAAATCTTGCAAGTTTTCATCCTCATATAGGCCAAGCCAATAAACATTATGTTTTTTTAAATTTTTTATTGTAAGGGTGAGGTACAGTAAGGGTTACAGTTACATATGTCAGGAAATGAGTACATTTCTTTTTGAACAGTGTCACTGCTTCACTTTCTCTTTCCCTCCAGCACCCCTCTCCCCCACAAGTTGTTTTTTGTTCATTTTCAACATAGTGTCTAGTGAGTATCACTGTTAAATTATTTCACTCTCTATCTGTCTCACCATTTCTGTGCCCTCTCCAAAACAGATAGACATATAAGATAAAAGGCGGAGGAATCAAAACCAATGATAGAAAAGAGAGGGGGGATAACAAAAAATCTCATTTCTATTTCTTGGAGTTTGTTTTGAAAAACATCATTTTATGTGATTGTATACACATAACTATTGAGCCATAGTGATCCTCTCCTAAGAATATCCTCCTTTGGTCCTCACTGTGTGAAGAATAAACATTGTCATTCTACTTTGTGTCTCAGTATAACACTCACTGCCAATTAGCTCAGAGGTGTTTTTCTGCACCTTCAAGGATTTACATTTTAAGAAAATCTGAGATGACTGTATTGAGAAATCACTGGGTATAAATGTGCAGAAAAGCAGGAAGTCTGGAAGCAAAGACCAAAGTATCCTTTTTGGAAGAATGGAATTAAATGCAAACACTCCTGTTCCACCTCTAAGCAAGCCTGTATGACTTAGACTCTGTTTCTTCACCTACAAGATGAGAATAGCTCTTAAACTTGCTGTGAAACTCAACTAAGATAATGCATATCTAAGGCTTTGTAAATTTAAAAGTAACCACATTCACAAATACTGACAAAGGCAAAACTGGCTATCTCTTCTGTACACTCAGACAGAGCTCAAGGGAACATTCCTGTTAAATTGATCATATAAAATCAGCATTGTGTATTCTAAGGATAAATTGAACAATGCATGAGTTCATTCTTATTTTTTAAGCCTGATGACTTTAAGACTATGAATAGAATGTGAGTTTTTCATATATGGGGAAAGCTCTGAAGTAGGAGACTTCTGCTCAAAAAGCCTTACTCATGTGGTCAGATTTCAATATACAACTTTAATAGGCATGGTGATTTAAAATTCAACCACAAGAAGTGCTTATGGAACTACTTACGTTTTCAACATTCTATCATCTATTTACTATCAGTTTGCAATTAATTTGACAACTTGCTTGTACCACTAGCTACCATTAACCAAGATTGCTTTTAATCTGTACCAACCTGTAGCACAGTTCATATTATTTCACAGAAGAGAAAAGTGTCCTGCAAACACACAAAATGTGTAAAAGTCTACAGCACTCTATCATGCACAAGAAATACTATCTTACTGTTTAAAGAAACTATGGACACAGGGGATAGCTCAGTTTTACTTGCTGATTACTTATATACTATATTCTTACTGGCATAGGACCTTTGCTGGTCACTGAAGAAAGGAAGGCTAGTTCCTTTAACCTTTTGTCCCCCAAATGACTTAAAATTATATAAAAGAAATGAAGGAAGTAGTTGCTATCAGGTGAGAAAAGCTGAGTATAAAATTTATTTTCTTTCTTTTCTTTTTTCTTTATGGGCATGGGTACTGTCCCTAAACTCTTCAGCTTAAAGCTAGCGCTCTACCACTTGAGCCACAGAACCACTTTTGATTTTGTGGTGGTTAATTGGACTCTCACGGACTTCCTTACTGGCTTTGCACAGCAACCCTCATATTTCAGCCTCCTGAGTAGCTAGGATTACAGGTGTGAGTCACCAGTGCCCAGCAGAATTCCTTCTTTTGTGTATCTTGAAAACCATATGAAAATTAGAAACACAGAGCCAGACATCGATGGCACAGATCTGTAATCCTAATCACATGGGAGGCTAAAATTGTTGAGATCATGGTTCTAGGTTTGTCTAGGCAGAAGAAAAAAGGTTTTCAAGATCCCTTCTCAACGACTCACTGGATATGGTGACAAGCACCTGTTATCCTAGCTCCTAGGAAATGGAACATAGATTGCATTCTACATGGTGCTCCATCATATGCCTGGGCAGGAAGCAAGTCTCTATCTCGAAAGGCAGTGAGCAAAAATCAGAGCTGGAGGTATTGTTCAGTGGTAAGTACACTGATTCAACCCGTGCGTGATCAAGAGTCCAAATTTAAATACTATCCCCCCAGCTTCCAAAAAACCCATGGCTGTATTACCATGATACAGAGTTAGAAGATCAGTGGGGGTCCCCTACTTTTTCAAGGCTTTTGTCATTGGGAAGATCTAATCTTAAAAAAAAAAAAAAAAAAAAAAAAAAAAAAGAAGTAGAATTTGACTTTCTTCGAGTTCTTACCGGGTCTCAACACTTCCAAATCCCCTGAAGGGTTGGAAGACATTATCAAGTCAGGAGGGGCAGTGAGTCAGACTTACGTCTTATGGGAAGGGAATCTCCTTTGAATAGAGAAGTATGTTATTCAAAGACTAATACCTTGTAAGAACATGTTTTGGTAAACAATATCTCTCTGCATGGGTGCGCATGTGCTTGTGTGTGTGTGTGTCTGTGTCTGTGTGTGTGGTCATTGCAGCTTATCTCAGGGCATCATGCTCTGGCTTTCCTTTTTTACTGAAAGGTAACACTTTACCATTTAAGCCACACTTTTACTTCTGGGTTAATTGTAGGTAAAAGTCTCGTGAACTTTTCTGATGGGGCTGGCTTCAAACTTTAATGGTCAGATCTCAGCCTCCTGAGTAGCTAGGATTACAGGTATGAGCTACCATTGCCCAGCTAGCATTGTCTCCATGACCTGTACGATAACTGAGCAGGTGGGAAATTTAGGACTCTCAGAGAGAATAAGAGCCTTCTCAGAGTCCACGTGACAGTTTATAAGGCAAGTATGCAAATCATCACTTTAGCCTTGCTTCAGCTTTTACTCTAAGTTCTATTCAATAGTTTTCAAAGACTATTCCACCAGCCCCTGAGTTGCAAGAAAGAACCTCAAGCCTCCTGACTGGAGTGTGTATACGTTTCTTGGATATACAGGTGTCCTCATCTCCTCGCCACAGTAAAATCCCAAGGGGTGCAAACATTCTTGTCTGTGTTATAGTACTCTTTCAATATAATTGTCCTCTCATTGATTCCTACTTTTTTATATAAAATAGCTAGTGTCAATGCTCTCCTCCTAAATCTATTGAGTTAGATCCAAGTCATCCATTTCACAGAAGAACTACTCTTCTCTTACAATTATATATATCACCTTTTACCTCACCTATCACTGTAAACAGAACCAAGCCGATGCTGCACACTCATTTTAATTGGACATGGAGTTAGATTGCTCTATTATGAGAATTTGACTTTCCTACCCATGAGGGAATGTTTGAGACTCACCTGTGCTCTCTACACAAACTGACCAGAGACCCTAAATCAACTAGAGACTCAGTCTACTTAAACTAATAAAACAAATGAGACAAGAAGTAAACTGTAGGAAGTATCTTATTTAAAAACATCATCCCCCCCTCAAAAAAGACTTTCTTTTCTCATTCCTCTGGCCCCCAGTTCTACATACAAGCAAGGAAATAAGCAGGTAAACATGAAAACATTAGCCACATGCAGCGACCCTGAGTGCCTTCAGAAAAAAAAATGCCTTAGCATCACAAAATATTCTAAGAAAGTTAATGAACTAATTATAAGCAGGAAAAGGCAGGAGGGTAATGAAAGTAATTTCAATAGTAAACATCCGTGCTTCCTTCCCACCTCTGAAATCCCAGGGAGTCGTCCTCTCCTTAACCTTCATTTAAAGCAAATAGAAGGTCATGTAAAACCAAGCTAGGATCCCTGAAGATTTTTAGAATAATATTTATTAGTATTTTTCAAAAAGCCTCTGGCATACCATTTTTTTTGGATGGAATTCATTTACATGGTTGAACTTTAAGCCTACTAAAAACATCAAAAGCCTGCCCCTGACCCAATCTAAGGACAAATGGTTCACTGTCCAGATGCCCTAATATGGCTAGCCTTCCTATATGCCTGACAGCTAACTGTATGTATTGCTTATAGGTCTTGGCTCTGCATCACATTCCTTTGGTATGTTTCCCTGGGAGCTTTGATTTCCACTTTGAGGGCTGGCACTGACTTCTGCTTGCTCTTATAAGAAAATGTCTACAAGTAAAAGTTGAAAATGTGCAAGATTCCTGCTTTAAGTACACAAACACTCTGAGTCTCGCCACTTTCCTGTAGTCCTGCCAGCTTTTCTGTCTGTCTGATACCTGATCAAGTAACCTTTTTTTTTATTTAAGAGGGAAGAAAAAACAAACAAAAAAAAGCATAAGGGAAGGAATGTCATACATTCCCGGCTAAACATGAGTAAACCAAAAGACCTGGCAACTGGGCCCTAGTAGACATATGCATACCATATATAGCTCAGTAAACAACTCAGTGACCAGTTTAGTAAATTCCTCATTTTACTGGGGAAGGGGTGGTGGGATGTGCTCTCTATAAAAAAGGGTTTGGTAGTTAAACACTTTCTTGTAAGTCAAAATGAATCCATCCTCAACATTTTGCACACAGAATCAAGGACCCTTTTTCTCGCCTAATTCCAACTTGCTGTCAGTCAAAAGGATTGGGATAGGTCAGAGTTGGACAAAATTGTAAGAAGCCACTATTTCCATTTTCCCGCCCAGGAGCACACACACATTTGCTGACTCACTTATAATAGTACAAGAATTCAGATGCCATGGCATGAGTTGAGGACAGAGTGTCAGCCTTTCCCTCTGAATTTCCTGGCATTCAAATGGTCTGAATCACCATAAAAACATACTTTCCAGTCTGTGAATGTCTTGGGTCCCCCCCCCTCTGTGTTTGTGTCTGTGTAACTTCTTAATAATAATCTTATACTTTAACCCTTTCAAGAGTTTTCATCAAAGACTCCCAATCTTACTTTATAAAGAAAAACATATTTTTGTTCTATTCTGAGATCTTCTATGTTCTTATACATTTTAATATGCTATTTCCTTTCAGCTAATACTAAAACTACCCATCTTAAGCTAACTATGGATGTATTCTAACTTTGGGATATAAATTTTATAGGAAAATTAATTATCTTTATAATGTCTTGATTGTATATGATGTCTTGATAGACTGGTAGCACATTCTTTGTGCATACATTAAGCAAGATTTAATAAACAAAGTACTAATTTCACTGAAGGCTGCAAAAGTTAAGTTTCTTGTTAACTTCATTTCATAAGTAAAAATGTGTGGCAGTATGGCTCCTGCCAATAACTTACCTGAGATTTATGAATGGTAGTTCCAAGAATACAACCCAAGTCACCTAACTAAAAAACCCAGCCCAGCAACATAACCCTGTGTGAATGAATGAGTCTCCTCCCTTCATGCGTGAAGCCATCTGTGGCGGCTCTCAGACTACCCTGAGGTTTCAGAAAGTCTCCAACTATTCTGCCATCTACCTCACACTGGAAGGTAGAGCACTCACCTCCAGCCCACATCCCACCTTAGGTGAGGCTCACACTTTGCATCTAACACTCCCCTGTCTACCCCACCTTTCCAACCCTTAGTGGTAGATCTAATTGACGGTTTGGGTCTTGAAAGATTTCACTGTGGCTTCCCACATATTTTAAACTTTTAAAAATTATCCACAGGGGAAGAAATGGTCGGGAGCCAAGTTGCCTTTAATACACATGCAACTATTCACATAACTTGGAGCGTTGCTTCTTTAAATAGGAATTCTCAAGCCTCTCTTCTCTTTGAGGAATGCTTGGAAAGAACATTAAATAGGAATGATGAAAAAGCCTTCCTGAGCTTCAGAGGCTCTTGCAGGCCATCTGCACTGTTGACATGCAACTGTGCTGTAATTGTGCACAGATGATGTGGGCTGTGCTGAAACACAAGTGGTCTATTTTTTTTAACTTGGCTATTTTTCAATCGGATGAACAGAAACTTTAAAAGATGACCATTTCAGTAGGCTGTTTTCAAATTACAAATCATATACATCAATTCTAATGCCTATCATTGAATTAGAAATTTATACCATCTATATTTTTTAGAATCATCGAGTAAGAAATCCACTCATTGTACCACTATGTCAAAGGAGGTAGTATTTGGGTAGACAAACTGGCCTGGCTCTGAAATTACTCTCTTTGCTGAAATCACTTTCTTTATGTAAGATGATAATTGGGGCTATTAACAAATAGATTCTAAGGGAATGCACAGTTAATTAGTGACTAAGTAGTAACATTGGAGATATCACTGCACTGAGGACATGGCTGGGTACCAGTGGCTCACACTTCTAATCCTAGCTACTCAGGAGGGCTGAGGATGTGAGGATCAGATTTTGAAACCAACTCTGGGCAGAAATATCCATGAGACTCTTTAAATAAGCAACAACAACCACAACAAAAAAGGCCAGAAGTGGGGATCTGATTCAAGATCCACATCAGAGCAGAGGCCCTGTACCAGCAAAACAACACCAAGTAAAAAGGATGATGATAAGCTTAGGTTAATGGGTCACGTTTGACATCTGTACACAAGCAGGGAAGTAAAGCCCTTTCTTTCCTTGACTTGACCTCCTTGACCCCACCTTACTGACTAAGAGATCCTGTAGCTGTGTGGGAAACCACTAAGACCAGTCTTCACTGACACATTATTAGAATCAGGCACGGTAAGGTACCATTTTCTCATCATGTAAACTCCAATCAACAGTTGAAGATGATAGGTTTAACAATAAGCAAAATAATTCAATTCTCAGCCCAGCTGTCTTGAAAATGCTCCATCAGACTTCTGGCCGGACCCCTCCAGGTAGGTTCCTTCTTCCCACCCCTGCTCTGTTCCTACACCCAGAGCCTCTACTCACCCAATGTATGGCCATTTGCTGGACTATAACAATAGACCCATTTTCCTGGAAGTAATGATAGCTATTTACTCACTTTTTCTCCCTGCAAGAAAACTTCTATGTGTATTTAGAAGGCGTAACAGAGCAAGAGTGCTAGGAAGCCCCCCCGAAAGGGGCATCTATACTTAGAACTCTGGCTTTGTTCTTCTTGTCAGGCTGTGAGCCACCTAATTCTTATCTCAAGTGACAGAGGATCAAATGCCTTCATTTCTGATATAGAGTTTACAGGTAGGTATGTTGGGGTTTGGGGGTTCAAATAGTTAAAAAAAAAAAAGCTTTGTGCTATCTTGTGTAGCTCCCTAAAAAGAGCCTACAGACTCAGTGAAAATCCCTGCAAAAATCAAGAAAAAGAGAGAGAGAGAGACAGAGAGAGAGAGAGAGAGAGAGAGAGAGAGAGAGAGAGAAAGAAAGGAAATTGCTGTTTTCTTTTTTAGCCATGTACCTTCTGAAAAATACTCTCTTCGGTGGATAGAACTGTGCAAAACTATTAAAACCAGAAGAGGTGTAAAAAAACAAATCTTAACTACTCCTGTGTTTTTAAAATGTACAAATCAGGAGTGGAGAGAAGGGTACAGGGGGAAAAAAAATCCTATTTGCTGCTGGAAATACTGAGCCCTTTTTTTTTCCTTTTCTGGTGAGCTGAAGTGTGCCAGCTTTTTCAGACGGAGGAATGCTGAGTGTCAAGGGGTCAGGATCAATCCGGTGTGAGTTGATGCGGCGGGAAGGTGGGGAGGAATGCGAGGAATGTTCCTGTTTGTGTAGGACTCCATTCAGCTCATTGGCGAGCCCAGCCGCCTGCAGGGTATAAAAGCAGCAGCCGCCGGCCCAGCTCCCACAACTCTTCCCCGCTGAGAAGAGGCCACCAGAGCGACTCAGCTCCAACTACCAGCGACCCCACCGCTCCATCGCTGCCAGATCGACCACCGGCAGACAGACAGACGGACAGACAAACCGCAACCCGGCCGGCCGGTTCTGCACCTACCTCTACCCAGAGCCCCATTGGCCCTCCGGACTCCTGATCCGACCCATCGCCCTGCGTTCCCGCCGCCCATTCGCCCGCTGCAGCCCCGACCATGACAGCTGCCGGCCCCGTCCGCTTCGCCCTCGCGCTGCTCCTCGCCCTGTGCAGCCAGGTGAGCCACCGCGGGCAGCGGGGAGGACGCGGGGAGCAGGGAGGAGGTGGGCCCGGAGGTGTGCAGCGCGCCACCCGCCTAAGAGAGTCCACTGACCGCCCCTTCCTCTCCCTCCCCCCCTCTCTCTGTCTCTGTAGCCGGCCACCAGCCAGGACTGCAGTGGGCAGTGCCAGTGCCCCGCTGGCCCAGCCCCGAGCTGCCCCGCCGGCGTGAGTCTCGTGCTGGACGGCTGTGGCTGCTGTCGCGTCTGCGCCAAGCAACTGGGCGAGCTGTGCACGGAGCGCGACCCCTGCGACCCGCACAAGGGGCTCTTCTGTGACTTCGGCTCCCCAGCCAACCGCAAGATCGGCGTGTGCAGCGGTGAGCGCCCCCCGTCCCCGACCCCAGACCCCCCTCCCCACTCCCGCTGGGCAGTGCCACTGGCCGTGCGCCCTGAGCCACCATCCTCACGCCCACTGCCCAGGAGAGGCTGTGGTTAGAGCTTGGCGACTCGCAGCCTGACTTCTCTGTCCTCCCTTCTTCTCCCTCTCCTACAGCCAAAGATGGGGCTCCCTGTGTGTTCGGTGGGACTGTGTACCGGAGTGGAGAGTTCTTCCAGAGCAGCTGCAAATACCAGTGCACTTGCCTGGATGGGGCGGTGGGCTGCGTCCCCCTGTGCAGCATGGACGTCCGCCTGCCCAGTCCCGACTGCCCCTTCCCCAGGAGGGTCAAGCTGCCTGGAAAATGCTGCGAGGAGTGGGTCTGTGATGAGCCCAAAGGGCAGACCGTGGTGGGCCCAGCCCTGGCTGGTAAGTTGAGTCTTCCTCTGAGTCCATGCTGTCATTCTCCTCCAGTCCCCCAGGACTAAGTCCCAGATCTGTCAAGGGATTACTGGGGATTTGTTGTTGTTATTGTCGTTTAACCTGGTGTTCCTGTGCTTGGTTCTCACACAGCCTACCGCCTGGAAGACACATTTGGCCCAGACCCGACTATGATGCGAGCCAACTGCCTGGTCCAGACCACAGAGTGGAGCGCCTGCTCCAAGACGTGTGGCATGGGCATCTCCACCCGCGTTACGAACGACAACGCTTTCTGCAGGCTGGAGAAGCAGAGCCGCCTCTGCATGGTCAGGCCGTGTGAAGTCGACCTGGAGGAGAACATTAAGGTACATATTCTCGTCCACGGGAGAATAGGAAAAAGCACCAAAGTTAGGTCTCTCCCCATCTTTGTTATTATAGCCTTGTTATGTCCCAAAATATCTCAAGTGTGGAGCTGTTGTGCTGGAATGAGACACTGGATACTCAGAATTGCCAACTTTCCACTACAAAAATCCCCCACAATGTTAGATAAGTGAAGACATTCCAAGGAAGGCCAGGGCTATTTTGGGATAACTGGCAGACTAAACCCAGCGTTTCTCTCCTCAAAATATAAACAAGAGTCAGACAACTGAAGATGAGAATAGAGAGGGATGGAGGAAAGCCACTCCCTTTGTAGTAAGTCATGTTTCTCTCTTCCTGGCTTGTCTTCCTTAGAAGGGCAAGAAGTGCATCCGTACCCCTAAAATCTCCAAGCCTGTCAAGTTTGAGCTCTCGGGTTGCACCAGCGTGAAGACTTACAGGGCTAAGTTCTGCGGAGTTTGCACGGATGGTCGGTGCTGCACCCCTCACAGAACCACCACCCTCCCCGTGGAGTTCAAGTGCCCTGATGGTGAGACCATGAAGAAGAACATGATGTTTATCAAAACATGCGCCTGCCATTACAATTGCCCCGGAGACAATGATATCTTCGAGTCACTGTACTACAGGAAGATGTACGGAGACATGGCCTAAAGCCAGAGAGAAAGAGAGAGAGAGAAAGAGACAGTAACTCCTTAGACCATAACTTGAACTGACTCACATCTCATGTTTCTGTAAAAAACAAAAAACAAATGATTTCAGTAGCACATGTTAATTTAAATCTATTTTTAATTTTTTTTCCTAACTGCTGGGGGAGAAAATATCCCACTAAATTCAAAATATTGTGCCATGTCATACAAATAGTGCATCAACCCCAGACACTGGTTTGAAGATAGTTAAGACTTGACAGTGTGGGACTTATAGTAGCGCACAGGGCCAGAATGTTTACTGAGGAATGGCTACAGGAGCAGTGGAGGCATCTAGTAGAATCTCAGATACCATCTCAAAGTAGAACTGTGCATGCAGTTTGGAGTGAGATAGAGGAGGAATGTTATAGCATGCATATGCACTTGCTTCAGCAACAGCAAGGATGTGTGTTCTCCACTATCATGAGGTTGGGTCAAGTTGTTCTGCTTGTCAGAACAGCAGATTCAGCTCTGACATTCTGATTTGAATGACTGTGGTCAGGAATCAGAATCCTGTCTATTAGACTGGACAGCTTGTGGCAAGTTAATTTGCCTGTAACAAGCCAGATTTTTCTATTGATATTGTGAATATTGTGGATATATATTATATATTTGTACAGTTATCTAAGTTAATTTAAAATTGTTTGTGCCTTTTTGTTCTTTTAATGCTCGGATATTTCAAATGTTAGCCTGAAATTCTGAGCACCATAGGTAGGATGTGAAACTTGTCTGATAATTCAAAGCCTAAAGTGGATACTCAAATGAAAATTGTAATCACGGAAGAGTTGACAGTCCATCAAAGCAGATGGTTCAAGGACCGTGAGGCAATGATGGCCTTTGAAGAGATTTCTAGGTAGGAAATGTGGTAGCTTCACTTTTAGTGACAAATGGCCTTTACTGAAAAATGGCTGGATCTGTGTAGCTGGTCAGATTTCTGCCTGGAAGCATTTATTTCTACTTTGACTATGACTGGTTGTTGACAGTTTTGTTGGTTGAGAGTGTGACCAAAAGTTACATGTTTGCACCTTTCTAGTTGAAAATAAAGTATATATTTTTTCTATAAAGGGTTTTGGTTGTTTATTCTTAAGGACATTTCTGAGCTCCCTTGAGTATGAATGGGAAGTTAGGGTTTATAAAGATAATCTACCAATAAGATTCTAAAATACCTTTGATCACATATACTACTTAATTGCTAAATCAATAAATCTTATGTACACATACTTTATTCTGTGTCAAATGTCGTAGACTTGCAGATATATTCAGCATATTGGATACAAAGTCTTTTTACTATCTTCAAAGTAGTTTATAAACCTGTCAAAGTTAATAGAAAATTTCAGCCTTTACTACTTCCTGTGGTCATATGCAGCATTCTTTCTACATGCACCACCCCTCTGTCCATTGTTAATCTCTCATCCTTCCTACTAAAAACTAGTCTACTTTGTATATGAAAAATGATTTCTTAGTTTCTATGCCATACTATGGCTCTGTTTCTAAATTTCAATATCTAATGTTAAAAGTAAAAATTTCACAAGGACATATACATTAAAATGGAGTTATTTAAGGCCCTGTCTCACCCAATTGTGTTTACAGTTAGTATGGTAATAATGACAAATGATAGCAAAAAAAGAGAGAGAGAAACAATTTTCCATTCATTAACACTGTTAAAAATTTGTCTTCACTTAAAAGGAATTTCTTTATTTTCCTTAGTCTTTGGCTTTCTCGGATCTCAAAATCAATATATTTTCTCATATAATTGGCAATATAAAATTGTTAGAATGAATAATATGAAATTGTTCAAGAGTCCTGATGAGAAACCAATACTAGAACTACCTAGACTTCTGTTGAAAAGTGAACCTAGGGCTGGGAGTTTGGCCTGGTGGTAGAGTGCTTGCCTAGCATGCATGACAACTCAGGTTCGATTCCCTAGTACCACATATGTAAAAATAAAAATAAAAATAAAAGTGAACCTAAATAAATGGTAAATGAAGAAAACACTCCAAGGGCAACTAAAAGCCAATTTGTTTGCCAGATGAGACTAACTGTGGTTGCAGGGGGACAAGGATAGCTGCAAACAGTCTAATCTGTCTTAGGGTAATTAGTATTGTAGTCATTCCAGGAGACAAACATAGAATTGAAAATAAAAACTAGTGCTACAAACAGTGCCCGTACCACAGACTGAAGGGAAGACCTCATGTGCAAAATGTTGTTCTGTTTTATTTATTTATTTGCCTGTACTGGGTCTTGAACTCAGGGCCCTGAGCACTGTCCTTAGGCTTCCTTAGGGCTAATGCTCAACTACTTGAGCCACAGCATCACTTCTGGCTTTTTCTATGTAGATGGTACCAAGGAATCAAACCTGGGTCTTCATGCATGCTAGACAAGCACTCTTACCACTAGACCAAACTCCAGGCCCCTCATGTGCAAAAAGTCAACAGTATTTCTGGTCATAGCACTGGGCTTTTAAGATATATATACACACACACACATATATATATAGTAACACAGTCAGCAGTAGAATCCGCTTCTCCAAATAAAACACTCATATATGCTTGTACACGCATACACACAGTGCAGTTGTAGTTCATACTTCCTGTCAATTGGTTCCTAGATATAAAGATGGAAAGACCATAGTAAATAATCCTACCTTCTAAAAGAAATTAATAAATTCTAGAAAAAGAGAAGCCTTTCAGTTCCTCGGTACCACATACATAGAAAAAAGTCAGAAATGGTGCCATGGCTCATGTGGTAGAGGTCTAGCCTTGAGAAAGCCCAAGGACAGTGCTCAGGCCCTGAGTTCAAGCCTCAGGATTGGCAAAGAAAGAGAGAGAGAGAAGGAGGGGGCCTCAGTGCAAGAACAGATTTTGGATTTTCCAAATTCCCACATCAAAACAGAGTAACTCGATTGCATAATCAAAATCCCACGAGCAATATTTGTACCAAAATTAGAGACAAGACACCTCTTGACCCCTCAGATATGAATGAAGACAAATCATCTGCTGCTAGCAAGCCTGCACTATGTCAGCCTGTCTATGGGAAAAAAAGGAACAACAGGGCTCTGATGTTTTTTAGGAGAGCTCAAAAGGAGCCATTAGAAACACAAGCAGTCAGTTTGAGAATAGTGCTGAAATGAGGGAGTTGTTGTGGCCAATTCACTAGTGTTGACAGTCTAGGACTTATTTCCAAGATAGACTGCACAAGGCAGGAGCAGAAACAAAATTAAGAAGATCAGGGATAACAGAGATTAGTCAAAATTAGGAGAGCAAAGGTCAACAAACACAAGAAAATGGGTACTAGTGGTCCTGACTGTAATCTAAGTTACTCACCTGAAAATAACATAAGAGGAATCGCTATCAATTTAGAAAAGCTATTCATACCAAGCCTTTTCCTGAACAAAGGATTCAGAAAAACTCATTTCATATATATTAAGAAAATTAGGTTATTAAAGCAAAATCCCATATAAATGGGGAACTACAATTATCCATAACAAAAAGGGTTACAAGTGTGACTTAAGTGATAGAACACTTGAGTTTAAATCCCACACCAAAAAGAAAAAATTCATGTAATATGTAATATACATATATTACATATGTAATTATATATACATCCATACATAGGAGGAAAATAGAAACAACTCCTACTAAAGATGAGCACAAAGTGAGCATCAATAAGAAGACTGTTAATTCATTAAGTCCATCAGCTATGGTACTATTCTGTAGACAATAATGATAGTGATGAGAAAACGACCTCATCTCATTGATCATGGCTATGCTTTAGACGTAATTTCAGTGTTGCCCAAGTTTTGTGCCAGAGTTACTTCTTAGTAACATTTACTCCTTTCTTGCAACTTGTTAAAACTTGTCCACTAGAGGATGATAAGTTGCTGGAGATATTGCTTTCAGAAGACGTCAGTGCAGGAGTTAGGCAAACTCAGAAGAGTGAGTTGTGGCGAAGATAACAAGCTGGGCCTAGGATCCTTCTTGTTTCCTGTGACTTATCACTGTGCCCTTGCAACTCTTCCTTCCTTGAGGCCACCCTCTCTGTGGTCGTGAAGCCAGGGGGCACTCAACCAGACGCCAAGAAGATGGATCTTTCCAATCCTGGACTCTAGCCTCCAAAGCTATGGCTAATATAATTAAATAAAGAGCTTGGAATATGGTTCAGTGCAATTGTATTTGCCTAGTATATATGGAAAAAAGCCATAAGTGGCACTATGGCTGAACGAACAACGCACTAGCCTTGAGAAAGTTCAAGGACAGTGTCCAGGCCTTGAGTTCAAGGCCCAGGACTGGTAAAAATAAATAGATAAACAAAAATAAAATGAAGTACTTAACTTCAGATATTTGATTGTAACAATAGAAAATGGACTAAGAGAGCACTGCTGAGTTGGAAACACAAAATACCATTATTCCATGATCACTTCACTGTAGGTTTGGGGTACACTATACATCTCATGGTTATTGTAAGAGATTGGGTCATCCTGTACAAAGTCCAACCCAGAGTTGTTTTTGAAAACAAAGTAAATCTTTCACTCAGTGTTACTTATTTCAAGATGGCCAGTTCAATGTCAGCATATATTCTTTTAGTAATTTTGTGTGCTTTTCTAAGCTTTTCAAAATGAGTATACTTTATTTTGGAATCAGAAAGAGGTTTCTTAATGAATAAGTCTATTTCCTCATTAACAAAAACCAGCAAACAGTATATCAATGATTTGGAGTTTTGATAAACAGTTCACAAAATATTAATTAATTAAATGGCTTCACTATTCCAGCTACTATATAACTAGTATGCCTTAATGATCTCATGTTCCAAGAACTATAAACAACACATGATCTCTACAGAATTCATGTGCTCAATGTTAATTCAATATATTTTCTTACTCTATTTCTACATGTCAAAAATAGACTTATGGAAGATTTTTTCCACAAGTCTATAGCTATTCTTTACCTCATGAATCATACTGATTATATATAGACTGTTACTAAGACTAAAAATAAAGTAAACAAAGTAAAATATGGTCTTAAAATACTAAGATTCCAAATCTAAATCCAGGATCCAAAGTGACAGACGTGTAGACTATCTTCTACTTCAGATGTCTTTAAAAATAGTTAAAGAAGAGTTAGGAAGAAATATAAAGCATCACTGCTTAATTCGAAATAACATCTCAAGAGCACAAAATACATAAAGGCTTCCATTAAGTTAACAATTCTTAGCACAGTTTTTATCAACAGAACTATATGCATGCTTTACATAAATACAATAACTTTGAATCCCTATGGTATACTTACTAAAAGTAAATGCCTATCCACCAATAGCATCATAAACTTTTACTTATTGTAGTATAAAAATTGAAAAGAGATAAGCAAATGACATGTACAAAATTTTTAAAGCAGTATTTTCCATCCAAAAGCTGAAAAGTTGGAACTCAGATGTCTATCAGAATGGATAAAGTACAGAATATTTATGCATCTGATATATATATAGTTAAAAAAGATCTATCTCCTGTTTTATAAAACAATGTTAACCAATTTCATTGCTCCATTTTCATAGATACAAATAATATTTCAACCCTGTTCATTCTCATTCACAGAATCTGTTTGCCCTTCCAGATCCTGTTTTATTTTCCTGTTATTTTTCTCTATTTTTTTCATATTCTAATCTATGTTAATTATATGAAGAGGTATTTCACCATTATTTTTAGAAAGTACTTTCTACATTAAGACTGACTTTATTCTTTCATTTTATTTCTTTGCATTTTTACATTGTCATTCTTTGAATTGATAAATCCCAGTATACAGATATCAGTCATAATTTTTAAAGTTGGAGTTACCAGACAATTTCACATATTTATATGAAGGAGCTCTATGAGGTCTGAAACATTTCCCAGCACTCTGTTGGCATAGATATCACCATATCAGGACGTGGTGAGAAGGGGAGGCATGTGGTGGAAGTGGTGAGCTCTGCAGTTCATTGATGGGGTATTTGGGGGAAGGAGACAGTAGCTTCCATGGGACCTCCAGGAGATAACTTTGGAGGAGGATGGGAGTTCTGTGTGTGTGCTGCAAGAATCAACTCCTGTTTGGGGCCTTGGAAAAGAGCCAGAAAGGCAACTAGGCATGTAACCTTGAATAACATTGAGCATATTCATCTACAGTCACTCACATAATCCTAGGTGACTCTGAAACTTTTTGTTATGACTCTTCATCAGTATTCTGACATCCCTAACTGTTGGTCTGATCCAATCATGGCTATTCAGTAACTTTCCAGACATATTAATTGCTTTGTGTAATGAAGTACACAGAAAGCCCCAGGCAGAGAAAACATAGTAACCAGAGGTTCTGGTAGTCCAGAACCTCTATCAGAACAAGTTTCTACTGGAGTTAGAGTGACCAGTGGAGATATGAAAGACTGAGAGAATAGTGTGGATTTAACTGTTGAGAGTTGGCTTAGAGGGGCTGGGGCACTGGTTCAGTGGTAGAGTGTTGGTCTAGCACTCACAAAGCTCAGATGAAGTTCGATTCCTCAGTACCACATACACAGAAAAAGCTGGAAGTGGCACTGTGGTTCAAGTAGTAGAGTGCTATCCTTGAGCAAAAGAAGGGACAGTGTACAGACCCTGAGTTCAAGCCCCAAGACTGACAAAAAAATGAAAGAAAAAGAAAGGGGTTAGGGGGGAGGAAAAGGAAAGAGAGAGAGAGAGAAGGAGGGGGGGAGGGGGAAGAGAAGGAAAGAAAGAGAGAGAGAGAGAGAGAGAGAGAGAGAGAGAGAGAGAGAGAGAGAGAGAGAGAGAGAGAGAGAAAGAGAGATGGGCCGGGAGTTTGGCCTAGTGGTAGAGTGCTTGCCTAGCATGCACGAAGACCTGGGTTCAATTCCTTGGCACCACATACATAGAAAAAAAGCCGGAAGTGGTGCTGAGGCCCAAGTGGTAGAGCTCTAGTCTACCAAGCACTGTCCAAGGACAGTGCTCAGGCCCTGAGCTCAAGCCCAGGACTGGCAAAAAAAAAAAAAAAAAAAAAAAAAAACAGAAAGGAAGGAAGAAAGGAAGGAAGGAAGGAAGGAAGGAAGGAAGGAAGGAAGGAAGGAAGGAAGGAAGGAAGGAAGATTGTCTTAAAGTAGTGCTTGCTAGGAATCTAATGTTCTCTGTCCACACTGAAGGAACCCAAAAGTTTTTCTGAGAAGACATTTGAGTTTGCAGTCTGGTAACATTTAACCTTTTAGAAGCTGATGGGATTCCAGGGCCATAGCGATCAGAAGCTACTGGTAATTATTCGGAGCTGTTTTGCCAGCCAGAAGAAAGATCACCCTGTGCTGTAGCTGTTGGTAAGTACCCAAGCCAATGGGAGTGGACCCTGGACCCCACTGTTGCTATGGCAATGCATGCTTGCCTCTGTTGGAAGTCCAACACTGAAAACTGCCATTGCCAGTAGCTCCAGCCAAAAGGCTCTACTGAGAGATGTTGACTAGAAGCAGTGCTGGGTGTGTCTGGGAGAGAAGTAGGTCTGTGGATCAGGTACTTGAAGAGTTTTTGGGTGGAGAGTGTTTTTCTTTTACTTGTCATTCTGTTTCAACATGCTTAGGTGACTCATCTTCGATTACGGAGGGGGAAAATAAAGAAGAACAACTGTTAGTCTTATTACCCTCTACACTAAGAAAGCATCATAATTTCCTTCAAAACTCCTCGTGATCCTGCAGTTCTATTAATAGTGGCATTAATCTATTTGCTATCCAGTCTCCATTATTGCTTACTTTTCTCCTCCCTTTCTACTCACATTCAAATATTTTAAACTTGGTTCAAAAGCCAATTACATTTTTTAAAAATGGTCTACGGAGCTGCGAGTTTGGCCTAGTAGTAGAGCGCTTTTGCCTAGCATGCACGAAAACCTGAGTTTGATTCCTCGATACCACATGCATAGAAGAAAGCTGGAAGTGGTGCTGTGGCTCAAGTGGTAGAGTGCTAGCCTTCAGAAAAAAGCCCAAGGAGAGTGCTCAGGCCCTGAGTTCAAGGCCCAGGACTGGCAAAAAAATAAAAATAAATAAATAGTTCAGATTCAATATTCCTAAAAAACTCTCTCCTCTCAGAAAGAGAGGGAGAGGGAGAGGGAAGGGGAGGGAGAGAGTGAGTGAGAGAGAGAGAGAGAGAGAGAGAGAGAGAGAGAGAGAGAGAGAGAGAGAGAGCATGAGAGACAAAGCAGAGACAGAGATAAAGTCTTGAAAATTTTTTATCTCCAGGAGCTCTGCCGTACCCTCACATTGAACATGAGACAAAAATTCTTCCTGGCATCAGGCGGCTTGAGAGGGTCAGGAACCATATGGAAATAACACTTCCATTTTTGTTGTAACAAAACTTTCCTCAGGAAAGATGACTTCGCCTGAGTCTGAACTTTTGGAGGGCAGAATCTCAGTCATGTTAAGAGGCTTTCTTGGGTACAACAGACACTTAAAATTGGGGTTTTAATGTACTTTGACCATCTTGTCTTTTAATTGGTGTTTGGAGACAGCTGGCACTTAAAGCAATTATTGGTATAGCTGTACTAACAAACACTACTTGCTGTTTGCCATTTGTTGTCCTTGTTCTTTGTTTCTGGTTTTGTCTTCCATATTTTTTTTTGCCTTTTGTGGGATTCATTGAGTATTTAGTATAGTTCCGTTTTTTCCCCTACTTTCATAGAATATCAATTCTATTTCTTATTTTATTGTTATATTTAGCTATCATCCCAAGGGGTTTCAATTCAATCTGTCAGTTTCTAAGTACCATGCATCTTGACCACCATCATTCCTCTCATAATTCTCCCCCATTTCTCTCAACTCCACCCATCCCCTCCGTTTTCCTACCTCCAGTTTCTCATATGTACTTTGAATATTATGACTGCATTCTCCCATCCTCTATCGCTCTCTCTTTGTCTATCCCCTCCCCCTTTACCTCACCACTTCCACATACCACAAGTTCCAGCTTTCTAGTATTTATTTCATTAAACTGTAAAGTACTTCTCTAAAGGAGTTATACCATTGGAATCTTCCTTTGATCATTCCATACCGTAGTTGAAATGTTTTTGTGTATATGCTCATGAATCTATATATGTTCACATATCTATTTATAATTTAGATCTAACTCAATTCTATTTCATTAAAAAAGATCAGAATTTACAACATACGTTTGTAACTAATTCAACTCTAACTCCTTGTATTGTCTCTTGTGCCAACCACTGCCTTCCTTCATTTCATACATATATCTATATAACTATCTCTATGTATCTATATATGTATCTATTTTGCTATCTGTTTTTCTATCTATCTGTTGACCAACTGATCAATCTATCTTTCTAGGCATACACAAAGACAGGAGGAAAAGTAAATGTTTCTGGCAGAGTACATGCCCTACATTATTTCCCACAGGTGTGTGATCATAGACCAACACCGTTTCCTCTGTTGTTAGTGCAGGAGGCAGATATTGAGAGATGTCTGAAGAAGGCTATGTGTGACACGTAAGTCCCTTCACCAGAGGAAAAGAAGACTTCTTCAGTTTCCCTTGGGGTCCTTTGGCTCCTGGTGATAAGATTGGGTATATAGATGGGACCCAGTTTTCTTGGGTTGATGTTCTCCTTGACCTTTTTCTACCACAGTGGATTGAGGAGCTGAAGACAGATAGCTCACCTCTCCCCATGTTTACCCCCTAGAGGCCAGGCCGTCACTAGATCAACCCCTTGCTTCTAGGTGCCACTAAACGTTCATAGGTTTCAATAGGTTTCCTTTTCTTTACTCAGAAAACGACATGAAACAGATTAGATCAAAATTTCTTCCACTTTATTCCCAGAAGCCAAAGTTTTTTTTCTTCTTATTTTCATGGAAGAACTTACCACGCAAGCCACCCTGTCTTCAGAAATTGCTTGACAAGAAGCACGTACCAATCCATATTTTCATGTTCACATGATTCCAAACTCAGAAGATCTCATGTAAACCATCTTGAAATTTTCATTTCTATCTCTCCAGTAACAAGTCTATCCCCTCTTCTTTTACAGCATTGGGTTTTAGGCATGTACTCTACCACTTAAGCCATGTCCCACTGTTTTTCAAAAATTTTTTTTATTTTTTATTTTTTTGCCAGTTGTGGGGCTTGAACTCAAGGCCTGAGCTCTGTCCTTGGACTTTTTTCTCAAGGCTAGAGCTCTACCACTTGAGCCACAATACCACTTCCAGCTTTTTACTATGTATGTGGTACTGAAGGACTGAACTTGGGTCTTTATGCATGTTAGGCAAGCACTCTACCACTAGGCCAAACTCCCGCCCCAGTCCCACCCTTTTGTACTTTAATTACATTTCAAGTTGGCTCTTGCTTTTTACAGACCTTTACCTCCTGAGTAGCTGGGATTACACGTATGTGCCATTATTCTCAGTGCCGGATTTCATTATTTTCTTACTGTAGTGTTTTTATGAATCTGCTAATTAGCTTTTCTATTCCATTCCATTTGTTCTTAATCATTGCTACAAGATTAATAGTTCTGATGATGTAAGGTTGCTACATGAAAGGAAATGCAATGACTCCCCAACTATTATCATGGTAAGCATTATCTTCTCAGTGTGTCATTTGAGATGGTCTACAAATATATCTCAAAAAATTGCTCAGAATTATCTTAAATTAATCTTTTCCAGTTTTGCTGCCTAAATCCAACTGGGCTCACTCATAGTTTCCACGTTTTATTTTTGTTCATGGTGTTCCTTCTTCCTGAAAATTTCTTTTCCTGTTCTCTTCCATTCCATGCATTTATGACTGAGTGAGTCCGTGCATCTAAGCACACATATTTCTGCATTCATTATCCTGACCCATTCTAGCAAGGCCTTCCTAGAGCCACTTTCAAAAATCATCCCCTCTACCCCATATCCTTCCAGCAGCCCTTTTTCCCTTAAAACATTCCAGCAGTAACTTATTTGTAGCTGTATTATGTCATCCTTATCAGTTTTTCCCTTATTTTAGTTTTTGTGCCATTCATACTCACAAATGGATAATGGATCTGTCAAACAGAAATTAAACAAAATAAAATAAGCTATAAAATTTAGCTCTCCTATAACAAAATTCAAAGGCCACAACATCTCAATTGTTTAGTTACATCATGAGTTGGCACCAGCTTCCCAGAATGAACAATCCTGACATCGAATACATTTATTATCACAGAAAGTTTTTATGCTTGAGAGACTTGCTCTAAGTCTTTATGAGTGTATTTTCTTTTCCTGGCATCCGAGAAATTCTTCTTATATGTAACAGATCCCCAACTAGTATATGCTAAATAAAATTACACTCTTATTATGCATATGTGTGTAGTGTGCTTTAAAAAGTAGTTGATCAGACCTAAGGTTATTAGCAGACAATTTAAAGAATATACATACATTTTAAAGTGTTGATATTTTGTATGTAAATTCCAAAGCCACAAATGTAAGAGAAAATAAAAATTACAATCAGGTATGGAATTGTTATGGGATGGGACGACTTTGGTAGAATGCAGTTAGGATAGAGCTCTGTTTCCAATCTATGCCCAACTCTTATAATGGGGTCTTCAAAACTGCTTTTGTTAGAAAGCACTGACTTCTTTTGGGGCCCATCACTTATTAAAGGCAGGGGAAACAGTAGGTATCCAAGTCTCCATTTTGTATGTGTCTTTGCTTTGAGCCATTCTCTCTGCATATCTCTTTTCTGCCCCAATTCTTCCTCTATTTAAATCTAGAGCTCGCATCTGAGGCCATAGGATGGACTAAAGTGCTTCTCTGTGTCTTCTCATGGTGTGCCAGGCTTGGTAATATATCTCTCTGCCTTTCATTACTTGTCTCTTGCCCTACTGGTGCTGAGTGGCTGAATCTGACACACTGGAACCTGTGGAGTTAGGCGTCTGTCCTAAAACTCCTGGTAACACTCCTAGACATTAAGCATGTTTTTAATGGATCTGCCAATATCATTTCTTGAAACATTTGGGGCAGATCCATGGTGTTGGGGTTAGTTTTGGCTGTTAAAATATTTTCATATTCAGATATTGTTGGAATCCAGTCCAAAGTAAATCAATTTAGTCTTGCATCAATTTAAATATTTTCTTTTCTCTCAGTTCAGGGAAGTGAGTAAGTAGGCTATGGAGAAGGGTGGTCTTCTCTTCCATTCCTCTTTTTCTGCCTCATGTTGACTCATCTTTAATTGGTAGCCCTGGATCCAACTGACCATGATAGGACAATGGGTCGTGTTGCAAAAGTAAGATGTAATCTCTGCTCTTATAGATCCAACAGTCTATAGAACAAGGAGGCTTTCCTTCCACCATGCAAATGAGGTTGACTATGTTAAGTATCTTGAGGGGTTTATGGGGGAATATTTACCATAGGAGGGTGAATGAATTGAAAGATACTTTCAGCTGAGACCTTGAAATGAACCATTTGAGGCAAGATTTGTAGGAAAGAAATGTCAAAGGGTATTTTTTAATTTCATCTCAGTATCAGAGAAGGCACATATTATGACCCAGCCTTCTCTACATTTCAGTTTGCAAAGACCAAAAGTCAATTTAATCCAGATTAGGCAAGAAGAGAATTTAACAGTAAGTTCTCAGGAGGCTTACCATGATGCAGGATGGAGGAGTTCAAAATACATCACCAAGATCCATCCCCTCCATCTCTCTGCAGAAATCTTCTGCTTTATATAAACTTTAGAAGTTAACTTGGACTGTCTGTCCTAGGTCTCTGCCAGTGCCCCCAGGCCTACATTTTTCTGAACCCAGATACAGCACAAAAGCCATACTGTCATCCTAGAATCCAAACAAGATTGTTAAACTTTGCTGGATTAAACAAATGGAGATCAGTGCACAGCACTGAACCAGTTGCGCCAATGGGAGGCAATGGCGGTTAGATGAGTTCAGATGAATCTCTAAATCCTGAGTGTGAATCAACTTTACTACAGCACATGCATTAAAAGTTGGATCCTGGGGCTGGGAGTTTGGCCTAGTGGTAGAGTGCTTGCCTAACATGCACGGAGACCTGGGTTCAATTCCTCAGTACCACATACATAGAAAAAAGCCAGATATGGTGCTGACTCAAGTGGTAGAACTGTAGCCTTGAGAAAAAGAACCCAAAGGACAGTTCTCTGGCCCTGAGTCCAAGCCCAGGACTTGCAAAAAAAAAAAGTTGGATCCTGTTGGTTCCACAAGAACAGGGCTTGGCAACCTTTTCCTAGGAAAGGCTTTTCCAGTACATATTTTAGCTTTTGTAACCCTTACAATCTGCCATTCAACCCTGATATTGTAGCTTGGAAGGAGTTAAGGACAACTAGGCATAGATGTCAAGATATACTGCTTCCATATATATATATATATATATATGGATTATATATGGAATATATATGGATTATATATATATAATCAACTCTTTGCCCATTCCCTTATTAATCTGTTCCTTCTCCCATTGTCCGCACTGTGGGGTTCAACTCACCAAGTATTTCCAGTCATGGAAGCCAAAAGCTTAGGTGACATCCTTGATATTTTACTCTGCTCACATCCCACAGTCAATCTGTCAGCAAGCTCTGTGCCCCAAATACACATTGAACGTGACTATTTCTCCCTTCCTTTCCCAACTCAGTTACATCCCAGCCCCCAGGTCCCCTCTGGAGGCCTTTGGCAGTAGTCTCTTTCCTTCTTCTAGCTCCTTTATTCCCTCCCTATTCAATAGCACAAATGGGTGTTCTAAAATGTACACCCTTCTGGAACTTCTAATTATTATTATTATTCTAAAGAATAATATCTAAACTCCTTAGGATGGTTCAAAAAAAAAAAAACCCAACCCTGGTGTCTAGATTGTCTCCATGCTCCTAACTTCAGCTCCTCACTCCTCACTGTTGAACTCCATGCCAGTCACTCTGTCCTTGGATTTTCCTGGAAGATTCTGAGCTTTAACCTGCCTCCTGACTTTTAAACTCACCTCCCACCTAGGCAGGTCTTTTCGTGAGATTTCTAGGAATAGTAAAACCAAGGGAACAAGATATAAGTAGTTTTCCTGTGCTTCAAATGGAAATCCAGTAAGCATTTATTGGATGGATGAATGATGTATATATGGTAAGACAAAAAAAAGGCACACACACAATAGGTACATGCATATATGTCCTGAAATGTTCTTCAGAAGGATGGTACTTCATTTGTCTAGAGTTAAGAAAAGAATGAACAGATCCACACCAGGCAGAAATATTGTGCTAAATTAAGACATTGGAGGGAGGGAAGTTGATTTATTTAACACTGATTTCTTAGGAAGGGCAAAAAGTATCTTGCAAAAAAATTCCAAATGCTAGCAAAATTGGCAATAAGAAAATGTCACAGTTGTAAATGAAAAATGTAAAATGCCTATGTCAGTAAATTCCACAAGGTGTCATAAAGGAGAAATAAGTAACTTTATTAGTCATTCAAATATCTCCAATACCTCACTTCCCAGCATTCTGATGCGGGACTTCCTGGCCATGTATCATGCATGACACAGGATTAATTTTATGTTAACTGTCTAATTTCATTAAAATTATGGTTACTATGAAGTCTCCAAAAACACTGCTCTAAAGAGAATCAACATACTGGTTTTCTTTCTTTCTTTTCTTTTCCATTTTTTCCTTCCTTCTTTCCTTCCTTCCTTCCTTTCTTTCTTTGTGTGTGTTACTGGGTGTGAATTCAATGACCCATACTTGCTCTGCTTGCTGGCTCAGCTGGTACTCTACCACTTGAGCCTCATGTTGAACCCTACAGTTTTTGTTTTTTTTCTGGGCATATCTGGAGTCTAAGAACTTGTTCTGCTAGGCTTAAACCACCATCTTCTGGTGCAAGTACTCAGCTTGCTGAGTAGCAAAGACTCTAGACATATGCCACAACAAAGAATTAACACAAAATAATTATGCAAACAAGATCAATAACCTATGAGAACAACCTCATCAACTGGGTAAGTGTTTCCTGTGAACACCTATGGCAATCAGCTTTTTCAGTGGTTAACAGTGCCCAGGATATGTAATGAAAACCATTTGATTTCCACACTGTGACAGACTTTTCACTACATCCTTTCTCATTCACCCAAATCAATAATGTAAGTTCTATTGAGACACAATGTCAATTCATGAGGCTGGGCCAGGGGCATGGGACCACCAGGAGGTAAGACAGAATCAAATCACATGCTGCTTCACGGATGTGACATCATCACGCCTCCATTGGCTATAGCAAGTCGTATAGCCAAGCCAGCCCCAGGCAGGAAACGTTTTATAGAAGTGGGTCTATGAAAAATCACACTACAGTGGATGATCCTACAGGGAGGATAATGAATCACAGAATCTGTAATGCAGTCACCAGTCATCTTAAGATATCTTCCAAGAAGCTATCAAATTATAGAAGGCATGAGGTTCTGAAGTTTCCTTTACCATTTAAAGTCCTTGATTTCAGGTTCACTTTTTTCACTTCCAATTTTCTAGTTTTCTCATGTTAATTTGGACCTATGCATAATTTTTTTTCAGATTGAGACATTTTCCTGTGCCTCCCAAGAGCTTGGAGGCTCTAGAATCTACGCATATACTTCCCAATGTATAAAATGCCCTGCAATGCCTTCTCCCAGAACTATGCTTGCTGAGGAAGGTTTTTCCTCAAACATGATACCCAAAGACAAATATTTAAGAAGAAACTGAAATGGAAATGTTGGTGTTGGCAAAGAATGTCTGAGTCTTACAGACAAAAGCAGGGAATTTGAAGACTAGAACAGGTAATAGAGAATGCCTGAGTGATAAAATGGGAACACCAGCTCCCCTGGAGGTCAAAGTGTAGAAGAAATGGCTTTTCATGTAACCCAAACCTGATGATGTGGGCCAGAATTTATGCCTTTCATTTTGTAGCTCCAACTGGCTGCTCCTCTGAGAATAGAACTCATGCACTGCACTAACAGTGTGCTCACAGTCTTGTCATTCAAAGGGACTCTGTAGCTCCCTCCCCAGCTCCTTGCCTGGATGGTCAGTTTGTTCAGGAGTTCTGAGGGGTTGCTCCCTGAGCTGGGTGACTGTCCTGAACTGACCTTCCAGTGAAAAGGTCTCTGACTCTCCTCCCAGAAAAGCCTGTATCCATACTGATGTGTTTTTCTACTGCTTAATCAGCCTTGTCTAAAACAAGTTATTTGTCTGATTGTAGCAAATTCTTTAAGTCAAGTTGCATTTCCCAGGATGCAAAATAATTCCAAGTGTTTGCACTTGTAACCCTGTTTGTTATTGTGTAATCAGGCTTGTTATTCTTGGGAAGCTGTGTGATGTCGATGATGAAAGGAGTTCTCTAGCTGGGATAGAGCATTCCCATCTTCCATTTTTCTCATGTCCCATTTAATTCATGTTTCCAGTCTGCAAAAGGTTACTAGCTTTTCATTTGATCTCAAAACAAAGATTATACCATTAGTAAAAGTCTTTCCACATTTTTCCTCTAACAACAAACTCAAGTATCTCCTCACCCAATCCCAGAAAGAACACTTTCAAGATCTACACTCTCTCTCTCTCTCTCTCTCTCTCTCTCTCTCTCTCTCTCTCTCTCTCTCTCTCTCTCTCTCTCTCTCCCACCCTTCCTTCCTTTATTTCTTTATTAGTCATTCCTGGGGCTTGGACTCAGGGTCTGGGCGCTGTGCTCTACCACTTTGAGACACAGCACTACTTCCAGTTTTCTAATGGTTGGCGATAAGAGTCTTGTGGATTTTCCTGACCAGGTTAATCTTGAATAGCAATCCTCAGAGCTCAGCCTACAGTCTACATAATAGTCAATGATTCTCATAAAAAAATTTAATGCCCAAATTGAGATTTATATGTAAAATACATCAAAATTTCAAGGACTAACTATGAAAAAATATATAAATAGTTTTATTTTTATTATATGTTGAAGTAATATTATCTTGGTTAAAGAAAATACATCACTAATATATTCTATTAGATCACATCAACATATTGTTAAAATACATTAGCAATGAATAGACTTTATAGTTTAATGTTACTATGCTAAAAAGGCAAATAATTATATAACTATGGGAGTTTGTATATGTAGAATATTGGCATATATTACCAAAATCCATTTACCTGTTTCTCTTCATTATTTTAGTAAGATTCCTAGATCCTAGTTCCATGGTTCATCTATTTCCATTGGACTGTAAAATTCTATTCCATGTTGGTATCTACATTCATCTAGATTATTTGCTGAGTATTATTTTTTTCTTGTTTTGGTGCCAGTCCTGGGGCTTGAACCCAGGGCCTGGGCACTGTCCTAGAGCTTTTTCAAGGCTAGCACTCTACCACTTGAGTCACAGCACCACCTCTGGCTTTTTCTGTATATGTGGTACTGAGGAATTGAACCCAGAGCTTCATGCATGCTAGGCAAGCACTCTCTCACTAGGCTACACTCCCAACCTGATAAGTATTATTTTTAATGGTTAAATACCATGTGGGCTATTTGATCACCATATTTTAATTTCTCAGTATGTTAACATCTTGCCAAATCTTTAGGTATTCATCCACTACTTCATAAATACTCAAAAGGAGAGGATCTTATTTGCTGGAAGGAAATAGTTGCTGAATCAATTATATATTTTGAACCTATATGTATTAATATACTTTGCTCTAAAATAACAAGGGCAGAAAGCTGGCAGCTGGAGGTCTCTGGCCTGTCTAGGAAGCTATGTATCCAGGAGCAGGGACCCAGATGAAGAAAGTGTTGACGAGATCCTCCTTTCATAGTATGTTTGCCCTAGTTGCAGTAACAATAACAGATAATCATCTTCCAATAGTATCTGTGGGCCAGTGTCTCATACAGATTTATGATCAACCAATAAGTCCTATTTTTAGGAGATGAGTCGATCACTGGCAATATCCACAGACCGACTCTCTAAGCAACGGAGACCAAACAGATTGACAGGACTTGCTGCCCTTAAAGTCTTAATAGAGAACAGGGACTAAGAAAGGCTCAAAATGATCTTTCTTAAACCTGCTCTTAAATGTCACCTACTAAAGTTCAACAGCAAATCTGGACTTATACTTAAGGAATAATTATACTGAGCACACGGCTACATAAGCTAGAGGGAAGGTTAAATTATTTTTTTTTTTTTACAAATTTCCAGTTCCCAAAAGAATAGTTAATGGCACCAGTTCTACTTACACAGTAGAAACCATCCATAACAATTTTCTCTAAATTTGCTAACATTCCATCTTCTTCTCAGAGAGATGCTGTAAGAAAATCATGACCCCCCTACCACTATCTAAACCACATGAAACATTCAAGATCTATGCTTCACTGACATAAAATAGTATCTAAAATCTTCTATATTTTCCATTTTATGTGATTCATACGATGAGAGCAACATTTCTGGTAACGTGATATAGGTTATCAACACTCCATAAAATGTAATTACAGGTATCACTAGAATTGCTGACATTTACTTGAAAAGTGAATGGTAGGAAGACCTGAGTACCAAATCAGAAAGGGAAATCTGCACAAATGGGAAAAACGCCTATCATGGCCTCTCCAAGCTACATGATAGAGTATTATGAAGCCATGTTCAGGTTCAAGGCCTTGGTGGGAAAGCTGTTTGTGACTACCCAGTATTCTTTCCTCTTGAAGACAAGTTCATTCATACTATAACTCTTTATTTTGCCTCTCTTTTCTTGCAAATATAAACCACTTGTGTAACCCTAAGAACTATCCCCATCTAAAGACGTCAAATGTTTGTCTTTGTATTTTTTCCCACCCCAGCATCTGTCATGGCTCTTGGTACATAAAATATACCAATACGTTTACTGTGTACATCCTTGGTGATTGGTAAGTCCACTTTCTCAAAACTTGTATTACTCTTTGCTAAATACCTTCCTGGAATCTCTGACATGAACTAGCTAGAAGATTCTAAGGGGTTGGGGAGATAGCCCTTAGAGGACAGGCACAGAAGAGCACAGGAAGTCAACTAATGAAAGGGTTCCCATTGAACTGCCTCAGATGTCACCTAAAAGCCACTCTTTTCAGTCCTTACAAGGTAGTTTTTTCCAACTCAAAATTGTTACCTTCTCCCCTTTGATATATCTCTTACTCCCCAATTAAGTTCCAAGCCTGCTTTCTTCCAGTTTCAAACCAAAATTCCCTCCCAAGAGATATCTCTCCAAACACAGTTTTATGAGGAAAGCTAACAGACCTAGCTAGTGGGGTGGTAAGGGCACCTTTGATAGGGACCAAAGCATAAACAACTCTCTCGCCTCCAAGGAGTTTGCCAAACAGACAGCCTCTTGAAATAGAGAGAAGTCAGTCTGGGCCAGACTGGCCCTGCTCCCTCTGACTTGTCCACATCCGAAATCTCTATCCATCATTCATGTTCCTGTTTGGTCTGGACAAGGAAGTGACTTTGGCAAGATTTTCAGGATATCCTTCCTGAACTCCATAATTCCTCCTTGCGGGCACATCAACCACAATGGCTTAGTTCAGTACCCCTCCCGCCCTCAGTGGAATTCAAGAAGTAGTGGACACATTTGAAGGCCATGCTGTGAAGAGATCAGATTACTAAGAGTGGAAGAGTTGAAAGGACCAAGAGAAGAAAGTAGATCCACAGAGAAAATGGCATTCATGCAAAAACTTGAAAGAAATGAGAAGCCACTCTGTGGGTGAGGAAGAACACACACCCAATGGAGGCAGTGTGAGGAAGATTCTGAACACGGCAAGGGTTATTGTCGCATTAAAATGTGAGGAAAGTATAACATGATGAATAAAGATGAAAAGTAAAACACAACATGCATAGGTTGGTTGAGGTCGGAGCATGGAACATAAGAGAATTGGAAACTTATTCTGCATCAATAAGCAAAGCCACTGTTCAGTGAGCATCTAATTCTTTCCAAGTTCTACCATAATCACTAAGGTCACCATGATGTCTCAGACAAGTTAAGGCCCTCTAGAAACTATATAGCAAGTGTATAGTCACTAGACATTAGTCACTTGAGAAATAAACATTATGAAGTAAGACTAACCCCATGGCATAAAAGAGGGGCTTTGGGAAGGAAGAAGTAAAAGAAAGAATGAGTGCAGTGGTAAAGATGAATAAACTTAATGTCCCTGGATGGTGAATTTGAACTGGGCTTTGTAGATTGAGATGATGACAGGTTTGAGCACTGGTGGGTTATATACACAAGGAAAAGAATAGTATCCTTTCCTTTTGGGAGGAGTGTCAATACCAGAGTTTAAACTTAGAGTCGCACACTCTTACTTGGCTATTATGCTTTAGCACTCTACCACTTGAGCTATATCTCTTCTTCTAGATTTTTTTTGTTGGTTAACTGGAGAGAAGAGTCTCACAGACTTTTCTGCCTGGGCTAGCTTTGAACCATCAACCTCAGATCTCAGCCTCCTCATTACCGAGGGTCATTAGCCTACACCATCAGTGCCTAGTAGGGGAAAATTAAGTATCATAAGTGGAACAGTTAGTGTGTTTGTATCAGACGCATGATGGTAAATGTCTCTCAATCTGTAGGAAGAAGGGGAAGGCCCTGATTTGTCGTGTTAGTATGTATCTGTTGTAAATGTTTCCCTCATAGTGAGTTTCAAGCTATGCATTTTTCAGACCACTAGCTGGCAGCATCTCTGACAATGTACAGCTAGCTGGCTTTAAGGTGCCAGGAGGGACTGGCACCCGCCCATTGTGCTTGGGTTGAATGTGTTGAATTTGAGGTAATTTCCCAGATATCGAAGTGGGAGGAGACCAGTAAGGATCTGCTACCCCAGTGAGCAGCTGATCCAAAGCAGTGTCTGTTTTCAGTGTCCTAAATGGAGAGTCTAATAGAAGTTAAGTTTCACACAGAGTCCTCCTAATTAGCTAAGGCATCTCTGCCATACATTTGTTTATGCCCAAACAGCACACATCACTTCCCCAGTAGAATGGCATCAAATAAAAAAGTAGTTCGCTTGAAATCCAAATTAAATCTAACTTTAACATTACAGACTTCTCACATTGCTCTTAAAGCTACCTTTCTTCAGTTGCCCTAGATAAAGCCCAAGGTACTTTCAAACATATATGGCACTTCACTATTTCTCATAGTTCCTTGCTGCCACCTGCTGGGGAAAGACACACATCACTCAAGGAGGCAATGAATCCTGACCATTAATACCTTACACATCTTTTTCTCTGGTGTCACTGTTGACAGAAGCCAATGGAGAAAGAAGTTGCTAGACACTTCAGAGAAAAACCTGCAGTGGCAGCTACAGCCATTGTCAATTATTCTGAGAACGTCTCTGTGTCTCATGACAGTTTCACTGGCTGGCCTAGAGATAAGAAGGAAGCATTTCCTGCACGATGCTCTTCCTTGTGGGGGGAGCCCTCCATGGATGCTGAAGTGGGTCTTTCCCAAGTCTTAGTTCCCAGTGGACTTGCATGGCATTTCAGTGTCAAGTTCATGAACAACCCAGCTTTCAAATACCCCTAACAGTATCTAAGCCAAATGAAGCATTCAAGAATGATGCTTCACTGGTGTAAAATAAAATTTTAAATCATCTATATTTTCCATTTTATATCATTAATAAGATGAGTGCTACATTTTGGTAAAGTGTTTATAGCTTATCCAATAAAATTGCTCCATAAAATAAAATTACAGGGATCAAGTAGAATTGCTGACCTTTACTTTCCTTTAATCCACAAAGAAGATAATTTCATAATCTGAAGGGGGAAACAAAACACCTCAAAGAAAGCATAAAAGATATTTTAAGTCAGGCATGGTGGCTCACACCTGTAATCCTAGTTACTCAGGAGGCTGGGATCTGAGAATTGTAGTTCAAAACCAGCCAGGGAAGTAAAGTCTGTGACTCCATTTCTATTGAACTACTTTTTTAAAAAAAGCCAAATATGAGGCTGAAGATCAAGTGTAGAGCATTAGCCTTAAGCAAAAAGAAGCACTGGGACAGGCCTAGTGACAGATCCCAGGCCTTGAGTACAAGCCCCAGGACTAATACACACATGTAAAAGCATAAGGTATTTTAAGGCTAATGAGCTTTAAATCACTTATCTTCATATAATCACAAGATGATGTTTCCCGAGTTTTTCTTTGTCATTTTCCTTAATTACCTTTTAAAACAACAACTATTCTTGTATAAATAGTGTAAGTCAATTATTAGGAAAAACTTAAAAGTACTTATTATGCCTCGTGGTGATGAGTGAACTAAAATGTTCCATTTGCTCTGACAGATAACCCTAACATCATCACTCTCAAATAAAACCGTTTCGATCGTTCTCCAAGGTAAAAGACAATGTGTCCATGATAGGCTGAGGAACAAGGCAGGAAGGCTCTCACGAGTGCTTTCAACATGCTAGTGTATGCTATAGCCTGTGTAATAAAACTGGGAAGAAGGAAATAAAAGTCAGAGAAATTATAAAAATTTAAAAAAACAAGGCTGCCTTCATTTGTAGGTGATAAGATTGTCTATGTATATAAATCTCAACTGACCTACAAAAAGAAACCAAGAACAAACAAATTCAGAAATGTTGCAGAATATGAGAATACTGTACACAAACTGGGTGTATTTCAATATAACGGAAATGCACATTGAGTAGCCAAAATTTTTTAAAATGTAACCATTTACAATTGCTTTAAAAAGGGATGAAACTTAGGTGTGAATTTAGGAAACATATGCTGAGAACTATAAGATGAAAGAAACCTAATTAAAATCTGTAATAACAGATTGAGAGACTCAACATAGTACAGGTGTCAGTTCTCCCTAAACTGATAGAAAGATAGTAAGGCTTATATTCCAAAGCCTTACTAAACAATTTTTATTTTTTGTTTGATTGCATCTATACAAAATTTCCAGAACAGAGGGGGAAACCTATAGACCTATAGAATGTAGATTAGTGGTTGCTGAAGGCTAGGGTATAATGTGGGGTGGAAGGTGTAAGGGAAATGAGAACTAATGTTTTTAAATTGTGGCAATGGTTACACAGATCTGAGGCACCATCTTATGGCACCTTCTGATACTTTTGATCCTTCAGGATGCCCAGAAATGTCAGAGGCAAAATCCCAGATCTCTAGCCTAAAGGGAAACAGTTAATAGAGAGCCACTTCATTTGAGTGCCTTTTCCCTAGCACTACATGCTTAATCCTTTTCAATTACTTCAAGGGCTTTTTCTTGAAGACATTTCCTGTACAGAGTCATGCTATCTGCAAATAAAGACAGCCTTATTTTTTCTCTTTTCTACTCTGTATAGTTTTTATTTCCCGTTACTGCTTTGTTGAACTGGCTAAACTTGCAGTACCCTGTTGAAAGAAATGCTGAGTAGACATCTTGCCTTCTTCATATAAAAATCCAAGCAAGATATTTTATTCACAAAGACATGATAATTCTGAAGTTTATAATGAAAGGCAAAGAAAGTAAAATAAATAAAGCAAATGTGAGAAGAAATTTACAGGCAGAGTAGATAGGTAGTATGAGACTGATAAAAGTATAGGTATGCAGCCCATTGGAAAATAACAGAAAACCTAGAAGTAAACCCACAAAAATGCACTGAACTTGACTTTTAACAAATATAAAATCAGTGGAGAAAAAGGTTGTTTTTCAACACATGGCATTGGAGCTACTGTAAATTCATTGAAAACAGTGTGAGGCTTGACTTCAACCCCACACATTGAACAAAAATTATTCTACCTAGAAAAGCTTATGTGGGTTAGTCAGGTTCAAGGAGAAAAGGGGCAAATGTTTTTCCTGATATATGGAAGTTAGATCTAAATTAATATATATATATATATACACAAGATTCCATGCATATATATGCTATACACACACACACACACACACACACACACACACATATTGGGCTCCATGAGTACAGATGAAAATACACTACCTAAAATATTTTATATTCAGAAAAAGATTCCAATTGTGTAACTTTTTTTGTGTGGGTCATGGAGCTGGAACTCCACCTGGGCGCTGACCCTGAGCTCTTCAGCTCAAGGCTACCACCCTACCCTTGAGCCAAGCCCCACTTCCTGTTTTCTAGAGGTTAATTGGAGATAAGAGTTTCAGGTCCTTTTGTGCCCAGGCTGGCTTTGAACCGTGATCCTCAGATCTCAGCCTCCTGAGTAGCTAGGATTACAGGTGTGAGCCACCACACCTAGCTTCAAATTGTGTAACTTTCTTGATCAAACTACCATACATTTTAACACAACAAAAACCAGGAAGCTGGAACCTGTGTTACTAGAGTGTGTGTGGTGGATGGATGGGGTGGGGTAAGGTCAAGGGGAAGAAGTAGATATATAGAAACATGAGCTGTGAACAAATGCAGTCAGAATATTTTATGTGTATAGGTGAAGGTAGAATGTGAAGGGGGAGCCAGGTAAATTGAGAGGATGGATGGGGTGAAGAATGATGGGGAGAATGATAAAAAGTATGACATTGATTGAGATGCATTGTATGTACAAACCACCTTGTTTAATTGAATTTTACCTCTTGTAAAAATAATGAAAAATATAAAACATAGGACATAAAAGAGTTAAGCCCAAATTTTACAACACAATTTCAAATGGACAATAAAACTTTTAGAAGAAATTATAGGTGAAAACCTTTAGGACCTAAGACTAGGACAAAAGTGAAGTTCTTAGAATGATTCCAACAGTATAATCCACAAAAAGGAAAAAAAGCAAATTATACTTCATTAAAAAAAACTGTTCTGCAAACTATCCTACGAATAAAACTAAGCACAGAACTGCCCTTTCACCCAGCACTCCTCCCTTACATTTATCCAAGAGAACACAAACAAGGTTACAGTAAAGCCATCTACACAACCATGGTCATTGCAGCATTATTTACCACAGCAAAGCTATGGAATCAGCCCAGATCCCCTTAATGGACAAATGGATCAAGAAAATGTGATGGATGTATTCAACCGAATTTTACTAATTTATTATTGGTGGTGTACCAATTGTAAAGAAATGGAAAGACTTGGGGGAAAATATATTAGGTAAAATAAGCCAGATCCAGAGAGAAGCAAAGGCCCCATGGTTTCCTTCATTTGTGGTAGATGGAATGTACCTATAAATCTATAAGCAAACACACAGGGTGGTATGCACATGTTACAAATGAATTAACTGAAGTATGTAATAGACTATGGGGAGATCAAATACTATAATCTTTTAGACTAAGCCAAAACCCAACAACATGAAAACCAGGAAATGGGGACATCCAAGAGAAGAGGAGAGCCGGGGGTGGGGGGTGGGGGGTATAAGAATGAAAGGAGAAAAAGAGGAAGAATGCATTCATTATATTCACCAACTGCTTTGCTATATGGCACCCCTTTGTACAACTACATATGTGTGGGGTGGGGGGGTCATGGGGCTTGAACCCCACCTGGGCACTATCCCTGAGCTCTTCAGCTCAAGCTGCCACCCTATCCTTGAGCCAGGCCCCACTTCCAGTTTTCTAGAGGTTAATTGGAGATAAGAGTCTGAGGTCCTTTTGTGCCCAAGCTGGCTTTGAACCTTGATCTCAGCCTCCTGAGTAGCTAGGATGACAGACATGAAAAGAAAAATATATAAGCTGAGTATTCATGCCTATAATCCTAGGTACTAAGAAGGCTGAGCGCAGGAGGACAGTCACTCAAGCCCAACTGGGGTAAAATAATTTCTTAGAACTTCCCCTACACTCATTTTCAACCCCTAAGAAAGTTCTGTTCCCTTCTTCAAACTGACCACTTCCAAGACAAGCCAGCAGGGGGAGCTAACCCCTCATGTAGAGTTGAAACTTACCCACTGGCCATTGAAGTTTCCAATATTTCTAAAGTGACAATTGCTTTATTGCTCTTGTATTTTTTAATTTTACGTGCATTATAGTATTATAGGCCTGGAAATGTCTGATTCAGAATCAGGAATTTTATATATCCTATTAATATGTTCTTCCCCTCCTCTCCCAACACTCATTGTTCCCATTGTTTGTTTGGATGATATTAGAACGAATCACATTGAGTGAGATAAGTCAAAACCAAAGGAACAAAAGGCACATGGTCTCCTTGATATGTGGATATTAGATCCAAACAAGACCGATGACTCAATATTCGGATACCCAAGGTTATGGACATGAACTTGGAGATAGAAACATAACTACATTGTCATAAAAATCTATTATGGGATATACTCTATAGACATAATTTTATATTATGGACATTAATATAAATACATTGATAGGTATCTATGACATATAAGCCCTCAGCTTCATTTTAATTATATTCTAAAATCTATGTGCCAGTGATTGCATATAGAGATTCCCTTCCTGAACACTTGTTTGTTAAACATGACATTTGAAATATGATGTAAAAATAAGTGTTAAAAAAATCTTTTAGATATAACCAACCGAGACCTCTGTAGCTGGCAGACACTAGATGTTCACAAGTTTTGATTGGTGTTATCACTCTTTCTTTTTGTGCACTTACAGACCAGTCTAATACAACCACTGATAAGTGATTTATACCCAAAACAATAAGCCTCTCAATCCAATCTCTATTGTCTTTAAGTCCCTCTGAGCCTAGAGAATAATTAAACACCTGGATATACAGTATTGCTCAACAGCCATCAAGTGTAGATCCGTGCAGTATAAGGGTTGAAAGACGAACAGAGGTCCAGAGATAGAAAAATACAATGAGAGAGGTCAGGGGAGGTACAAGAGGATTAACGTAGAAGTGTAAGAATATTGTAGTAATGAAGAAAAGGTATAGCGTAAGGATAACTGACCTAAGTTGGTAAGAAGGTAGCGTATTTGAGTACAAAGTTTGGAAAGTATTAGAATAAAACTTATGTGTTGCTGCACGACTAGCTCTCAGCCCAACCAGTGGCCTCACAGTGGACTATGGGATGGATCTGCGAGCTTCCGTCTGAGCGCGGTTGGCAGACGTTTTCCTGTGCTGCTTCCAGGGGCGGCCCCAAGCCAAGGGTCTGGGGATTGAGAGTTTTCAGGGGCTCTCAGCAGGACCAGCAGGAAACCCCTCTGTTCCCAGGGGCGGTGCCCAGCTGAGGACATGGGCTCCAAGGGCAGAGCTGCGCCTTTTTGATTCTCAGAAGGAGAGCTTGGCTGCTGGTCGGCCCTTCAGATCCCTGCTGTGTTTGCACTGCTTTGTCAGAGTCTGTGACTGTGGGGGGCCCCTCGGTGCTGTCTTGCTCAGGATTCCCAGCTGGAGGATGCTCCGCTCAAGAATTGAGGGGGGGCATATGCTGGCTCCTATTTTCCCCTGCACACCCTACCCGCTGTTGTAAGGCAGGGTCCCAGCGCCCTCCACTCTCCAGATCCAGTGGCCTGGGAGAGGAGCCTGGTGGGCGGGTGGGAGCTGGGACAGCTCCGATGGCATTCTTTAAAGAAATAGAAGAGGCAATCCAAAATTTCATATGGAATAATAAAAGACCCCGTATAGCAAAAACATTTCTTAGCAGAAAGAACAGCGCTGGAGGAATTTCAATACCAAACTTTAGACTCTATTACAGAGCTATAATTCTCAAAACAGCTTGGTACTGGCACAAGAACAGGCCTGAAGACCAATGGAATAGAACTGAGGACCCAGATATTAAACCACAGACCTATGGCCACCTAATCTTTGACAAGGGAGCCAAAAAAATAGAATGGAAGAAAGACAGCCTCTTCAACAAGTTGTGCTGGCAGAACTGGTTAAGCACCTGCAGAAAACTAAAGTTGGATCCTTCTTTGTCACTTTGCACTACAATTAACTCCAAATGGATCAAAGACCTGGAGGTAAAAACTGACACACTGAAAACTTTACAGGAAGGAATAGGAGATACACTAGGCCTCCTTGGCACAGGTCGAAACTTTCTTAATAAGGACTAAGAATCACACCAAATAAGAGAAAGGCTGGATAAGTGAGACTGCATTAAACTGCAGAACTTCTGTATGGCAAAGGACATAGCTAGTAAATTAATAAGGAAGCCTACAGAATGAGAGATCTCCACCAACCGTACAACAGACAAAGGCCTCATATCTAAAATATATCAACAGCTCAAAAAATTGAATCACTCCAAAACTCATCTCCAAAGTAACAACCATCCCATTAAAAAATGGGCCAAAGACTTAAAGAGAGTCTTCTCTGAAGAAGAAACAAAAATGGCCTATAGACACATGAAGAAATGCTCAACATCTCTGGTTAGAAAAGAAATGCAAAGCAAAACAACTCTAAGATTCCACCTCATTCCAGTTAGAATGGCCAGGATCAGGAAAACGAATAATAACAGATGCTGGAGGGGATGAGGCCAGGAGGGATCACTACTACACTGTTGGTGGGAGTGCAAACTCATTCAACCACTATGGAAAGCAGTGTGGCAGTGCCTCAAAAGGCTGAACATAGAGCTCCCCTATGACCCAGCAATTCCACTACTTGGCATTTACCCAATTGTCCAGAAACAAGGGCATACTAAATCCACTAGCACAACAATGTTCATTGCAGCACTATTCACCATAGCAAAGACATGGAACCAACCTAGATGTCCCTCAGTTGATGAGTGGATCAACAAGTTGTGGTATTTGTACACAATGGAATTCTATGCTGCTGTCAGAAAGAACAACATAGCCCCATTTGTTAGGAAATGGAAAGACTTAGAAAAAATCATATTAAGTGAAGTAAGCCAGACTCAAAGGAACTTAGGCTCAATGGCTTCCCTCATTTGTCATAATCAGTAGAAACCTTGGGCTCTACTAGCAGAGATCTGTAATAGAGCAAAATCTTGATACATAAGGCCATATAGTACGAAGCTAATTGAAAGGACCTCCAGGATATTGAAACAAAAGCCATATAATGAATGATTGTTGTCCTTAATGTACTATGTTGTCTCTCATCTCCTTTGCTGTCCCTTGGGTATCTCATATTGTTATAGTATCTCACTTTGTTATCTGATATATTGAATTTATTTGTATTTGGTTATTTGAAATTTGATAGGGAAGGGGGGAAAACCAAGATGGGTGGGGGGATGGGGGGAGGGTAATGGGTACCAAGACATGTGAAAGGGTATCAATGTACATGAATTAATGCACCTTTTATCTGGCAAATATCATGTAACCCTTTTATTCATTACAATAAAAAATTAAAAATAAAAAAATAAAATCTTTTAAAAATAATACAAAATTACCATCTTAACTAATTATAAATAACAGCTTTGTGAGTACTAACAACAATAGTCTCATTTTTATGCAAGTCTCCAAAACTTTCATCTTTTCATAGAAGTAGAACTCAGTATTGTACTGTAGTAAGAAGCTTAATTTCACCTAGCCTGGTATCTTTAAGGCCCACCTTCGTTGCAACCCATGACAGTATTTCCTTCCTTTCTGAGGTTGAATAATGTTCCATTGTCTGCATCTACCTCATTTCATTTAATCTCCATACTTCAATGGACACATAAGTACATAAGTTGTTTCCTTCCCTTGGCTGTTGTGCATAGAGCTCTGCCAACATGAGTTGTATGGACATGCCCTTTTAAATACAGAATGAATATGCAGGCGCACTGACTTGTGTTTCAATTTTTAACTCAGTCCTGGCTCATTGAGAGGCAAACCACTGGGTTCAAAGAAGCAAACTCAGACCTTTTATTTACTAAAAAAACTCTATTATCCATTCAAACTGTTTCTCAAAAAATAGACCATGAGTCTCAGAAATATCCACTGTTTATCTGGCATCCAATCAGAACGTGGAAAGGCTGGGCAAGATCCTGAGTTCCAGGGCAATTTGTAGGCTTTAAAGGCATAGCTGTTAAAGAACCATGGTGCAAGGCCAAGTTTCCTAGATCAAACCATAATTAGGTTCACTGTCACAATCCCAGGCACAGAAGCCAAAAGGAGTTGTATGACCTTGGGTTATGAACACACAGAAGAGTCCACACTTTTATGAAGTGGAGAAACAGAGCTAAAGCTTCAGAAACTTGAGAATTTTGAATGAGAGTTGCAAATCTAGAGTTGGCTCTTGACTCTTTTCAGAGTCCTGATTTTTTTGTTTTGTCATCCATTGTCTTTTCCTTTATCTAACTATTTAGGGGTTTTAAACAAAAACTAGTTGTCTAATTTAGCTAATGTTACCTAACTACATCACCATTATTTGTTACCAGTGCAATTCTGTTTCCAACCATCCTGTTGAGTGACTGTGCTTAGTTCTTTATTCTTTCCTATTTTTCTCCTTCTCACTATGCCCTGCTATCACTGTTTTTGTTTTTTATTTCTGTACTCTGTCTTATATATAAATTTATCTGACCTGCAGAAAGGAAGGGGAATGACAAAAAAAATGACTGGTCCAAGGGTGAACAGTAATACTCACTAGACACAAAGCCGGGAATGAACTTTACAACTGGGGGACACTGGAAGAAAATGAGGGGGTAGTAAAATTGCTCAAGAAGAAATGTACACATTACCTTACTTATGTCACTGTCACCCCTCTGTACATCACTTTTACAATAAAAATAAAAATAATAAATAAAAGTATAGCCACAATATTTTTTTAATTTTTAATTTTTTTAAATTTTATTTTATTGTTGGGATGATGTACAGAAGGGCTGCAGTTACATTCATCATGTAGTGGGTACGCTTACTTCTTCAACATTGTTACCCCTTCCCATGTCTTCTCCCACTTACCCTCACCTATCATCTTATTTTCCCACTCATCTTATTTTCCCCTTACCTTCCCATTTTCAATTACACAAATAAACATATATACAATATACCAAGTACCAAAGTCAGATACAGTAACAGGAGACAAACTTCAAGGGGGAAAAAAAATGAACTCCAGGATATGGAAACAAGAGGATTATCTTTGTGATTGTTGTTCTTAATGTACTATGTGAAGCTATTTCTTTTATCAGCCACAATATTTTTGAAGTAAAACAAAACCACTCCCATCACCAAATCCTAGATTCAAGGCATGTGATCTTGTGACCTCTCCTGGGTTTATGCATGGTGTTTTTCCTCAGATGTAAAGACCCCAGAACACCTCAACTTCTCTTCTTCCCACACCCAACACACTAGGGTGGGATGGGGACAGATCATGAGGAGAGACTGAGGGAAGGCAGAAGTAATTCTGAAATCTGTGGAAATCTAATGGGGCCCTTAACTGCCAGTTCCTCCTCATTCAAGAGGGACAGTCCCTTCATTAACATCTGATGTGGTTTCTTAGAGTTGACTTCCTAATCCATCTTTATCCTCAGATCTTGACGCTGCCTTCTGAAAATTACTCAGTTTTCATTTTCCTTTTCTTTTTTTTTTGCTAAAACATGATTCACAGTTACAATTGGAAAATATGCCCAGATTACTCCTTACTCATAGAAATTTGAGGTTTTAGGAGCTTCTTTATAACTCTTGTCATGAAATTTGATACACAGTCTTCTAAACTTTGGGCTTTCTATGAATCTTAAGTTCACTCGAAGCCCACTGAAGTCACATACATCGTAAAATGCTAGATCACTCCTTGGATGTGTAAATCCTAAAATGTCTGTGTATTCTCAGTTGTGGTTGCAAACACAATTCTCTCTTGAGTTCATTTTGTTTTGCTTTTCAACATTTCATTTTATAAATAATGGAAACCAACTGGCATTTCCAATTTTGTTTGAAGGCATGTGGGGATGTAGCTCAGGACTTTTTTTTTGCCCAGCAAGTGTGCTACTATCTGCATCATGCTTCAACCTTTTAGTTTTTTAGTTTTTTTTTTTCAGGTAGGGTCTTGAACTTTTTCCCAGGCCAGCGTTAGACTGTGATCCTCCTATCTTCACCTCACAAAGACCTGGAATTACATATATGCCAACACACAACCCAACACTTCCAACTAATGTTTGAAGAAAAATCCTTCCTCAAATCTTCTAGGTTATAGTATCAACCTCCCAAATTAGTACTAAAGATGGAGGCTGAATAAATGTCATATGATACACATAATACAAGACACAGCCTTTTAACGCTCTGTCATTTTCAAACCTCTGCTCATTGCCCAATCCCAAAGACAAAGACATAAGATTTGCTGTGCTTACAATAGAATGTACTTTCAGATACCAGTTTGGCCTGATTGTATATTGTTGCATGAAAAGCAACGCCCTACACTGAAGTAATTCAAAAGAATGACATCAATTCTTATGATTCGCTGGCTGTACTCAGCTGGGTGATTCTTTGAATGGTCCCCATTGGAACCATTCATGCAGTTGCAGTTACCTGGCAGCTTTATTGGAACTGAGTGACGTAGCTGCCTTTTCTCCACAATATGTCCTGCCAGTGCTGGCTGAGTTTGAGCCTTTTTCCTACAGTCTCTAATTTTTAACATGGCTCCCCCCCTTTAGGATAGTAAAAGCACTAAGGAGCTCAATACAGAAGCTACAAGGTCTCTAAAGCATAGCTTCATGAGTTGTATAAAATGCCCTTCTGTCACATTCTGTAGTGGTGGAAGGATGGAAGGTGAATCCACATTCAAGAGATGGAGATCAGACATCACCTGCTGATGGGGCATCATCAAGGTCATCTTGTAAAGGAACAAGAAGGATGGAAAGATCCACCACATAAAGCTAGTGGGAGGGGCAGGGAGTTTGGCCTAGCATGCATGAAGACCGGGGTTCCATTCCTTGGTAGGACATACATAGAAAAAAGCCAGAAGTGGTGTGGAAGCTCAAGTGGTAGAGCTCTAGCCTTGAGAAAGTCCAAGGACAGTGCGCAGGCCCTGAGCTCAAGCCCAGGACTGGCAAAAAAAAAAAAAAGCTAATGAGAGAAGTGTCATCTCCTGAGTGTGCAATAAATTGTGAGTATCAGGCAGTTTAGGAATCCATCACAGGAATTATTTACACCTTGGATGAAGAGAACCTTTCAATGAAATAAAGTCTAAATATGATAACATATCTGAAGAAAACATCCACTCATCCCGCTCTTGTCCCTACCCTGCCACTGGTCTTTAGAGAAGGAGATAGGACATAAGTAAATCCATCCTGATACTGTAGCCTAACCTTTTATTTACTGAGTTTAAAGAAGCCAACAACTCAGATACAATTGGAAAGTGGGCAACTTGTCCACTAGAAATACCATAGTATATCATCATAGATGTGATCATAGAAATGATACTAAACCTAGCAAATCTTCTCAAATTACCTGTGAGATGAAAAAGAAGAAAGACATTAAGAAAGAGATTTGTAAAAAAAAAAAAAAAGCATCTCAATGAAAATATCACTTGGAATTTAAATACTAGGATGGTTAAAAATTTATTTCTGGTATGCTTTAGCTTTATCTGCATTTCTGTAACTTGAAATTCCTTCATATATTAAACAAGCACTTAGATAGAATTGTCTCTTTGCTTTTCATTCATCTGGACATTGTGCCATAACTGAGGGAAAGAACTAAAGGACTGGGTGATGTCCCTTAGGGTTTGGGGGGGGGAGGTGTTGTTGGTCAAATTTGGTATTTTCCCACAATTCACATCTCCACTTCTGTTTGTGTTGTTTATTTGGTGATTAATTGAGGTAAGTATCTTACAGACTTTCCTGCCTGGGCTGGCCTTGAAAGGAAATCCTCAGATTTCAGCCTCCTAAATAGATAGGGTGGTATGTATGAGGCCTGCAGCACCCAGGTAGCTATTTCTTAATTAAGAACTATAAATTCGGTTCCATGTGATCAGCACCCTGGAAGTCAGCAAGAACAAGCCCCTTACGAAGGGTAGCAAAAAAGGAGCCAAGAAGAAAGTGGTGGACCCATTTTCTAAGAAAGATTGGTATGATGTGAAAGCCCCAGCCATGTTCAATGTAAGAAATATTGGGAAAACACTAGTCACGAGGACTCAAGGAACCAAAGTAGCATCTGATGGCCTCATGGGTCTGGTGTGTGAAGTGAGCCTTGCTGATCTGCAGAATGATGAAGTTGCATTTAGAAAATTCAACTGAGGATGTTCAGGGCAAGAACTGCCTGACCAACTTCCATGGCATGGATCTCACCCGAGACAAAATGTGCTCCATGGTCAAAAAGTGGCAGACCATGATTGAAGCTCGTGTTGACATCAAGACTACAGATGGTTATTTGCTTTGTCTGTTCTGTGTTGGCTTTAATAAAAAAAACACAACAATCAGATCCGCAAGACCTCGTATGCTCAGCACCAGCAGGTCCGCCAGATCTGGAAGAAGATGATGGAAATCATGACCCGAGAAGTGCAGACCAATGACTTGAAAGAAGTAGTTAATAAGCTGATTTCCAGAATTGGAGAACGCTTGCCAATCTATTTATCCACTTCATAATGTCTTCGTTAGGAAAGTAAAAATGCTGAAGAAGCCCAAGTTTGAATTGGGAAAACTCATGGAACATCATGGTGAAGGTGGTAGTTCTGGAAAAGCTACTGAGGACAAGACCAGTGCTAAAGTCAAGGGAGCTGATGGATACGAATCACCAGTCCAAGAATATGTTTAAAATTCAGAGTTTTAATAATGACAAATAAAAGGCCTATTTGTGGGAAAAAATAGGTTCCATGCTAAAAATAGTGGAGATAAAATTTATTCTATTCTTGACAACAGCTGATGTAGAAGATATGACAATAACCAGACAATGTTATTTATCAACATGGGAAATATATTGTAAACACAAATGAGAATTATATAAGCCAGGTAATGAGTACATTTCTTTTTTTCATATATTTTTTATTGTAATTAATAGAAGGGTTACATGATATTTGCCAGATAGGTGGTGCATTAATTCCCATACATTGATACCCTTTCACATGTCTTGGTCCCCATTTCCCTCCCCCCACCCCCACCCCTCATCTGTTACCCCCTCCCTCATTTTCTCCCACATTTCCCCCTCCTGACCTCTCCCTTCAGGTTGTAAAATTCATTTCTAACATGATGTCTGAGAATCACTGTTGAATGCATTCACTCTGTGTTCTTCCATTTCTTGACTCCCCTTCCCTTTCTTTATATTTGTGGTAGTAATATTCTTTTTTTTTTTGCCAGTCCTGGGCTTGAGCTCAGGGCCTGAGCACTGTCCTTGAACTTTCTCAAGGCTAGAGCTCTACCACTTGAGCCTCAGCACCACTTCCAGCTTTTTTCTATGTATGTGGTACCGAGGAATCGAACCCGGGTCTTCATGCATGCTAGGCAAGCACTTTAACCACTAGGCCAAACTCCCAGCCCCAGTAATATTCTTTTTAGACTGAGATATGCTAGGGTTTTGGAAATCCCAAGAGGATGCCATAACTATATCACTCTGAAATTATTTTTTCTGTTGATTGCCAAAACTATCTTTAGGAAGCTACATATTTGGGCATAGTGACTAAATGAAGGATTATTAATTTTTGGCGGGTCAGTTTGGGGCTTCAACTCAGGGCCTGGGCACTGTTCCAGCTGAAGGCTGTCACTCTACCACTTGAACCACAGTGCCACTTCTGTTTTTGAGTGGTTAATTAGAGATAAGAGTTTCACAAGAACTTTTCTGTCTGTGCTGGCTTTGAATTGTGATCCTCAGATCTCAGCCTCCTGAGTAGATCAGATAGGTTTATGAAGATAAGGCAAATAGTCTTTGAGCATGCCCTGTCCTTTATTGGGATGGAGGGAGGGGAATATCTAATTGCATTTAATTTAGAATACTGATAAGTACACCACACAGCCATCTGCCCAACTGGTTCCCTGTTCTCAGGTCGGCCCTAACAGCTAAGCCTCAGAACTCACTCACCATCAGCTCTGCTCTGGTCAAATTTCATGCAGTCCTAAGCCTTAAACTTGTACTATTTCGTAAAAGAATGGTCTTAAGCTTCCCAGTTACAAACACAAACTCCTCAGTTTTCTCTTCTTCTTGTTTGTTCTTTAATACAAGGGAACAACTCTTCAAAATGCTATAATTGTGTTCCAGGACAGAAGACTTAGGATACCGTCCAAAACTCTCCATGTCTCATGAAGAGTTTATGCTTTATTTCTTTTACAAGCCCCATGGGACACTACAACATAAGCATATTCATAAATTCCTGCGTTGTTTTATTTGGGGGAGAGGTTCTTAGGATGCACCCCAGGCTAGCCTTGAACCTCATCCTCCTGCCTCAGTATCCCAAGGGCCATCATACTCAGCTCCATGAACATTTTTTGAGAGTGAAAAGTATCTAAACTATATTGAACAAAATTATTGAGAAATGTTGGCCAGGAATTTGGCCCAGTGGTAGAGGGCTTGCCTAGCATGCACAAAGACCTGGGTTTGATTCCTCAGTGCTACATACATAGAAAATCCAGGAGTGGTGCTAGGGCTTAAGTGGTAGAGTTCTAACCTTTAGGAAAAACAAGGACAGTGCTGAGGCCCTGAATTCAAGCCCCAGGACTGGCAAAAAACATATTGAGAAATGTTGCAAAAGTCTTAGCTCTTGAATCTTCATTAAATTGTATACATTGTTACTATCTAAGTGCTGAAGTAGATTCTGAGTTCTGGATTTCTAATATCTGATGGCCTTAGAAGGGAATTTTAAATCGACGCAGTTATTAAAATTCTAAAAAGTTTCACCTGAATAATTTATACACAAGCAGAAAATTAAATTTAAAACAACAGCCTGGGGAAGGGGAAAGAGGCTTGTTTGTTTGTTTCGTCATTTAGAGACCAAGCCTTGCCTTTCTATCATCCAAAGGACTATATCACACATGTAGTTTTTGTTCTGAACGTGATTCTAGTGAATATCTTCATTTTTTCAAATTGCTATTCATTTATAATGGAACAATTGAATGAAAAATAAATCGACACTGAAGGAATTTATAAATTTAAAAGTTGGAGCTTTCCCTCTGCTTATCACATTACTCTAAACACTAGAAGAGTTACATTTACATACCTACCATTTGGTTTTATCTGAAAGAATGCCATTTAAATAGCCCAAATCAAGGATATAACATGTAGGTCAGAATGTTCAGAAATGTTCACTCTCTGAACCTGATATGAGCTTTGGGCCATTTTTCTCCATCCAATAATACAGCTGTGGCTAAAGTTCAATGTCCCTTGGACTCGGTGTCATATTGTAGCCAGTCTCTGGCTCCACCTCCCATAACAGCCACCAGGGAAAACAGCCAAGATCTAAATGTCATTGGTAAGCCTACATTTCTTAACTCAGGGGCATCTATATTATGTACATTTTTTCCTCTCTTATAATAATATAGACTAGTCCAAAACCAAGGAAACACGCTCATTCTGTAGCCACAGTTCTGCATACTGAGTGCTTCTGAAAACGTTCACACCCACTCAATTCCTGTGACAAGCTTCATCAAGAAGTTTAATGAGTATATTCAGTTCCAAAGTTCAGTTCCTTTTATAGATAAGCACATACTCACAGAGCAGGGCAGGGCAGTGTTTGTGGCTAACGACAGAAGAAGGAAAATAAGAGTGGGCATCTCCAAGAGGGCCATCTCTGCTACCCAACTTATCTCCATGAACAGGACCTTGAGCTCCTCAGGTCATAAGTTCTCTACTGAACAAGAGACTTGTTTGCCTTCTTCCTATTAAGGCCTGACCTTTTCCCTCTGATTCCTAAAATTATATTTAAGCTCTTCCTGGAACTTCCTCTTTTTTTGTTTATGAAACGGACTTCTGAGGAAATTTTCTTTGGAAATTACTTAATGTCAAAGAAGTGCAGACCACAGCTGGGTCTACCAGTAGCTCACACTTGTAATCCAAGTTCCCTGGGAGGCTAAAAAAGTGGGAGGACTGTGGTTTAAGTCAGCCCAGGCACAGAAGTTTACAGGATTCCTTCTCAACCCATATTTGAAGCACGGCAACAAAATTCAGGATAATAGTGGGCTCATTTTATTTATGAAAAGCAAGGATAATCTTTATTGGAAAAAAAGTAAGATAAAGACATTTCCCAATACAGTCAGTCCTCTATATCTGTGAGTCCAGTATCTATGGAATCTGCCATTTGCATATTAAAAATATTGGGAAATAAAGGTGTATCCACACTGAACATGAACACTTTTTCCGCTGGTATTATTCCTTAAACATTATGGTATGATAACCATTTACATAGTGTTTAAATGTCTTAGATATTGTAGGCCATTCAGAGGTGAGTTTAATTATATGGATGGCTGTACAAGGTTTTGTGCCAATACTATACCACTTCATTCAGGAAACTTGAGCGTCTGCAGATTCTGATACCAAAATATGTAAAGGGTCCTAGAGCCAGTTTTCGATGAATACAGAGGCTGACTGTACAGACATGTTAATGTACCATTCAAATTGGAAGCATGGAAGACAGTCATATGTTTTAAAACTGATAAAGTAATGAAAGGAGAGTTCTTGCAAAAGGAAAAAAAAGAATACTATACACAGGGAACAGAAAAAAAACTATGCAGTTTATGAGATATTCTTACTTTGAAGAGCCCACATAGCAAACATCAGTCTGATCTTTCCTTTAAGAAAAGAGCACTCTAAAAAAAGCAAGAAAATAAAGTGGTTGTGCATTCTAAGTTGGTAACTGTGAATCTTACAGAAAATATTGGCAGTAGTGGTAAATGGGAAAATGCAAAGGCGTATTTCATCAAAAGGAACTGAGCATTTCCTTTCTTGGCCTTGCTCATCTGAAGAGCTTCCATTCATTCCCCAAGGCTTAGCCCACAGGCCTGAAGCTACAGCAGCTACTGCTAATGTCTCCTCTGTACTACCTGACACCTCAATCCTGGCTGCTTTATAACAGTTCCTAATAGTCAGGGCCATTTACAGTTTGAATGTCTCTTTTCCTCAAGACTGTAGGATTATAACTTGCTCCATCTTGTGATCTTGGTGTCTGGTACAGGGAACAGACACGTATTTAATTAAACTCTGCTAAGATGCTGTCAATCCTGTATCTGTTCTGTACATGTTTTTAAGAATATCTAAACACCAGTAAGACACTTCTACAAAGGTGAAGTCTCTTTCCTGAAAAGTAGACAGAAAGGCTGGATAGTGTAGATAACACAGGGGATGGCTGATGGTAGAAGGAGGCAGACTGGCTAGGAACCTCAGGACCTAACAACCTCACAACATACGGAGCTGAGTTCCCTGAACTTTATTTATCCATCTTAGAGCTGAAAGAGGTGGAACCTGGAAACAGCAACAGATACAGGAAAACAACAACAGTGAAAATCAAGAGAGGCCTGCTCTCTCTTCACCTAAAGGATAGAAAACAAGGAGACACAAAACAAAAACTACTTTGTGCCAAGGAAGTGCCACGAAGAGAACTCTGTCCTTTACCATACCAAAGAGGGCCTAGTGACTTCCCAACTTCTACCCTTGCCAGAAAGAGCTGCCAAGATTCCCAGTAAGGGTAGCATCAAGAAAGACTGATGAGGGAACTGGGAATTTCATACCACCTGGTGACAATAAATCCTTCCAGTTAGCCCAGTCCCACAGCAGCAGGGAGACCACAGGAAACAAAAAAGAAGGCATTAGCAGAGATCCAATAGGAGCAGAATCCCCACCCTTTTCATCTCCCATAAGCCTCAGTACACAAATGTGGACCTGAACTCTTAACCACACCTGGAGAGGAAAAAGAGCCCCAGTTTTCTTTCTAGCATATTGTCAGAGAAAATAAAATCCATAGTCTTGTAACATAATCACTAAAATGTCTAGACTTCAATGAAAAAAAAATCACTCATCATACTAAGGAGCAGAAAAAAAATCTTTTAAATGTTCAAAAAGACACAGTCAATAGATGCAAACACTAACTGACACAGATATTGGAATTATCTGATAAGGATTTTACAGCAGCCATCATGAAAATGCTTCAATAAGCAATTACAAACACTTTTGAAACAAATGAAAAAATAAAGTTTTAGCAAGGAGAAACCATTTCTTAGTAAATACAAGATATAAAGAAAAAATGAAGGGAAAATTAGGAAACAAAAAAAAACTACAATCAGTGAAATACAAAAATCTACTCATGGGCTCAAGAGCAGACAGATAGTGAACAACTGAAATCACTGAACCTGTATAGACACAAACACAATACAAACACACAACCTTTATCAACAGTGGAATTAAAAAGAAAATCAACAAAACTTCCTAAGTTATTAAATAAGTCTCAGGTGCAAATTTCATTATCTGATGGTCTTTGTGGCTGGCCCCTAAGCAGTTGTTATTATAAAAAGGATATATAAAAATCTTTGATAAACTAATAAAACACATGATACCTAGGGGGGCAACCAGATAGGGTAGCCTTCAAGATTCACAGGCTGAAATGAAAGCTGATAGTCATTGCATGGATAATGAAGTTGTATACTTTATCACCTGCATAAAGGAAAATGTTTTGTGATCCATGACAATTCTCCTCCAACCTATGGAATTACAAAAGGAACCCCTGGACAGAAAACAGCTCTGCTGCTGGTGGGTTGATTTTTCTACACAGAGAGAAGCATTTCTGTCATCCATGTAAAATACCACCTTGCTGGTGCTGCCAAGCTCTCTGCAATTTCACTCAGATGGAACTCAATTTTAACAGTCTAAAAGAACCACATTTAGAGCTATTTTCAACCTCTGCTATTTACCAGTGAATATGATGTGAACTTTTTAAAAATAAAATGTAGCGTCAAATTACATAACAGGCAGGCAAGACTCGACTCACCGATTATCCATAACATTTACCTTGTCAGAGCCAATCACAATTTTTTAAAACAATAAGATTAATAATTTGGCTTTTGATAAACTACACAGAAAAGGTACACATGCAAATTGAGAACTAGTTTGCCTCCCATTGAGTTTTTTTGATTACAACAAAATTAAAAAGACACTCCAAGGGAAAAGGAATATAAAAACACTTTTAAACTCTTGTAGAAATAGCAATGTCACATGGACTCTTCCAGTCCTATTAATGCTATAAAGGCCATTAACAATCACATATTTCTAATATTTGGTCTTCAGACAATGGCTGCATCTACTTTTCCCGTATGAGAAGGAGAAGAGCACATGTGAGTATGATGTTCCTTTACTCCCGGCACATTATTCTTCCAAATGAAATCTGTGTGAGACATGATAGGAAGACTCTTCGGTGACTATGCAGAGTCCACAAGTTTCCCTGAGATGTCCGTATCACAGAGGCACCCCGGTTTTAACTCTGCTCGACAGTTTTGGAGCATTGCAATTGTGTGGGTGGTGGATGGGCTGTATAAAATATAAGGTTCTCTCATAATGATTTATGGTGCAGTTTTAAGAGGGAATAGAAAAAAAAACAACTCAGTCTTCTTGGTTGAAGGTTGGCAAGTATGTTTTCAACTTCAAAAGGTCTGAAACTGGCTCTTTCCTTTCTTGATAGAAGCTGAGTCCAGTAATGTGTTCCACATCTGAGATCCGTGCTCTGTGTAACATCAACAATTCTTCAATCCATGAAGAGTCCTGCTTCCCAGACTACAAAGATGGACAAGGGAGAAAGAAAGAGACATTGGTAGAGCATCTTCAGCCCCCATTAAACTCCCCATCATCTCTCCAGCTCCATCAGCTATGACATTTTTGTCCTGAAATGACATACGCCACAATATCTTTAGGTACAATCACCAGCTTTGTGTAGATCATCCTCTAATATATCCATGCAAATTTCATTATTAACGCTTGGATACTTAATTGTATCAATTGGTGTGGGGTTAAAAAATACTGGAAAACAGAAACTTTATGGTAGAGTAGAAAGAATATAGGTATTAATGTGAAAGCACCCAGGTTCAAGTCCTAGCTTCCTGACCATTGTATCAGGTCAATGCAAGCAAAGTATTCAGCATCTTAATGTTGATTTCCTCACCTATGTCTCTCTCCTGGGGTGGTTTTTGATATGTACAATTGTACAACATGTGTTCTTATGTGAATGTATTATCTACCTGATTGCATGAAAAATGGGACCAAGAGATGGCATAAAGTGCAACTGCACTGCATGTATTGTGAGACAGCAAAGTCTTTAATGATACATGATCGGGAAATATCAACATCAGAAGCTTTAACAAATGAAAGCACAGGTAGACACTGATGAGGTAACTGAAATGGAAGTCATAAGGAATACCCACTAGTTGGTAGGCTATGACTTCAAAGGTATTTGTCAAAAAGGCCAAGTACCCTAATGAATAGACCTTGATAAATATAGATTCTTCACACACAAAACAGACCAAACACCTCTATGTCATCCTTAAGTTTCAATCACTACTACCCAATAATCATCCTCCCTCTGTCAGTCTTTTCTCTGCTCTAAAGGGAATATCCTGGCCTTACTGGAATCCTTTGTTACTTTTCCCAGGAGATATCTGCACACATGTCCTACCATTCATGAGAATAGACTCAAGCAAGCAAGGTATCTGTTCCCTTAGTCTAATATCTAATCCATCCTTAGACACTGCATCAGAGAGAAAAACAGAACAAATGTCGAACTATGCATCATAAACCTTACAATAACTCCTTCTGGCTTAGGTTCAATATTTAGTAACTTATAAGTACACATTTTTTGTAGAATTTGATTTAAATGTTTTCACTTATGATTGTGGCTTTAGAATGAATGGTAGACTAAGGAAAAAAATTCAAGCCTAACTTATGGAACTTAACATCATTCTGGTGGATGAGAGGCAAGCCCGACTTTTGAGCTATCTAAATTCCTTCTTTTTCTGGAGTTGAAACATGAAATCGAGAGAAACAGAAGCTGTCTTTGGCTTATGTGGGCCAACTCTACACTGCTAACAGTGGTAAAACTTAGAATTCTTATGGTTGTGCTGATGCAAAGCCCCTTCCCAATACTGGATACTGCTGACCTCCCTTGGAAGGGAGGGATCCCTTTCTTGCTTATTGTCACTGTAATAAGGATTTAACAATTTGCTGCAGAATACAATGCTGATATACTTCATGACCGTTCCTCTTAAGGAAAAGGATTTCATAGCGAAGGGAAAACATGATAGGTACCCAACAGTGGCTTCAGTACTGACCATTTAGCAGAGTCAGAAGCATCCAACCAGCTAAATTCCAAATATAATTCTGCTATTCTATACTCAATTCTTTTTTAAATTATTATTAGCTTTAAGTGGTAGTTTTACAAGGGAGGTATCATTTCTGTATGTCATTCTTAAGAGTAAGAATGACATAGCTTAATGAGTGATAGGCTTCATGGGGAATGGTCAAGTCACCCTGCAAGTTTATCATAGTAATAATTAAGGAGAGGCCCATCATTTCATTTTCATGAAGTCTTAAATGTTCAAATCTGTGATTAAAATTTCTAAACGTCTAAGCAAGATAGTTAGCATACAAAATTGCAATCAAAGGTTTCTTCACAATCAACTCACTTATAGAATTTACTTGAAATGTAATGACTTTTAAACTAACTTAAGAGTTCTGCTGACATCTTTGGAATTATAAATACAGTTTTTTTCAAATATTTTTATTGTAATTAATAGAAGGGTTACATTATATTCACCAGATAGAAGGTGCATTAATTCACATACTTTGATACCCTTTCACATGTCTTGGTCCCCATTTCCCTCCCCCTCACCCTAAACCCTCATCTTGTTTTCCCCCCTTCCCTATCCAATTTCAAATAACCAAAAACAATTATGTCCAATATATCAGATAACAAAGTGAAATACTGTAACAATATGAGACAACCAAGGGACAGCAAAAGAGATGAGAGATAACATAGTACATTAAGGACAACAATCACTCATTATATGGCTTTTGTTTCTATATCCTAGAGGTCCTTTCATTTAGAGTCATACTATGTGGCCTTATGTATCTAGGTTTTGTTCTATTGCAAATCTCTGCTAGGAGAGCCCAAGGTTTCTACTGATTATGACAAAGGAGGGAAACCATTGAGCCTAAGTTCCTTTGAGTCTGGCTTACTTCACTTAATATGATTTTTTCTAAGTCTTTCCATTTCCTAACAAATGGGGCAATGCCACAGAAAATTTATACTTTAAATAAACCTAGAACTTAACTGAGCCCTACGAAGTGTGATACTGACATGATTTTTTAGTGGCTTCTACTGACGCTGGGGGCAGAGGAGGGGAGGAGACTTCTCCAAATACTATCATCTTAGACAAACAAATTGAATACTATCAGAAAACTTTCAAGTCCGTATACATTAATAGTTGTATTTTCCCGAAAAAAGGTTTGATGTCAATATCACATGCATTCAGTATGCTAAGAAGACTGACAAAGGCTACTTACAGCACAACTCTCGCTGTTATCAGGTCTGTGAGGCAAGATGAAGGCTAAGGCATCTAGGCTTTCACACTGCATTGGCGTCTGGGCTGAATCTTTACAGCTGGTTAGCACAATGAAGAAGTGAGTTGGAATCAGAATTTCTTGATTTCGGATGACTCTGCTGTTTCTGTAAAAATAAATCAGCATCTACTTTAAGAAATATCAGACATAACTGTCTTCCTTACTAAGCATTTGTGTGTGTGTGTGTGTGTGTGTGTGTGTGTGTGTGTGTGTGAGAGAGAGAGAGAGAGAGAGAGAGAGAGAGAGAGAGAGAGAGAGAGAGAGAAAGAGAGAGTGAGAGTAGTGTGTGTGTGTGTATGTCAGTCCTGAGGTTTATAGGCAGAACCCAAGCACAGTCCCATAACCTTATCACTAAAGGCTGGCACTCTAACACTGGAGTCACAGCTCTACATCTGGCTTTTTGCTAGTTAATTGGAGATATTAAGAGTCTTGGACAGTGCCCAGGCTGTGTTTCAACCACAATCCTCAGATCTTAGGCTCCTGCACTAGGATTTCAGGCATGAGGTACCAGAGCCCAACACTATGAACATTTTCTAAATTTTGAATTTAGTCAAGGAATTAAGTATAAGAATATACTACATAATCATAATAACTCGACATATTCTAGAAGAATGAAACTAATTTAAATATTCAAACAGTTTGTACATTCTACTAAAATCTTGAATCGTGTTCACTTGTACTTAGAAAAATTGCAACTGAATATACTAAAGAGGTGTTATGTTTTGTTTTGTTTTCTTGCCAGTTCTGGGGCTTGAGCTCAGGGCCTGGGCACTGTCCCTGGGCTTTTTCCTCAAAGCTAGCACTATACTTGAGCACCACTTTCAGCTTTTCTACATATGTGATACTGAGGAATCAAACACAGATCTTCGTGCAAGCTAGGCAAGCACTTTACCACTAGGCCAAACTCCTGGCCCTAAAGAGGAAAATATTTTTTGAGCACTTAAGCACTTATACCCAAGATTCTAAATCATTATTAAGGGCAGGGAGTTTAATCTACTAGTAGAGTGCTTATCTAGCATGCACGAAGATCTGTGTTCGATTCCTCGGTACCATATACATAGAAAAAAAAGCCAGAAATGGTCCTGTGACTCAAGTGGTAGAGCTCCAGCCTTGAGAAAGCCCAAGGACAGTGCCCAGGCTCTGAGTTCAAATCCCAGGACTGGCAAAAAATAAATAAAATAACACTTCCCACCAAATTTGCCAAACAAATTTTTTTAAAGTTTCATGCTAAATCATTATTGCTATTTCTTATGTGATTATTTAAAAAAAAGAAATGGTGGATAGAGAAGAGGTTAGAGATTTCCTTTTACTTCAGCTCCTTCCAAAAGGAATGTTGCAAGCTAGGTGCAGATAGCTCAGGTCTGTAATCCTAACTACTCAGTAGGCTGAGATCTAAAGGTCACAATTCATAGCACAGTTTCAGTCTTTGTCTTTTTTTGTTGTGGCTTATTTTTTTGTTTTGTTTTGGGGGGCTTAACCTCAGGGCCTGAGTTCTGTATTTAAGCTCCTTTTGCTCAAGGTTAGAGCTCTACCACATTGAGCCACAGCGCTACCTCTGGTATGCTGGTGGTTAATTGGAGATAAAAGTCTCAATGGACGTTCTTGCCTAGGCTGACATTGAATCATAATCATCAGACCTCAGCCTCCTAAGTGAGTAGGACTACAGATGTCAGCTCTCAGTGCCTGTCTTTGTATTGCTGTCTTAGTGTAGCAAAACAGCTTCCAATCCTCTGGTACTTATGGTTTTATTAAAGATCAGCTGGAGCTGAGCATGTAACTCAATGGTAGATCACTTGCTTAACAGGTCTAAGGCCCTGAGTTCAATGCACATCACTGCAAAAGGATCAATTAGTTTCTAAACATTCTCCTCTCTCATTCTTTTTTTTTTTTTTTTGCAAGTCCTAGGGTTTGAATTCAGGGTCTGAGCACTGTCCTTGGGCTTTTTTCTCAAGGCTAGCGCTCTGCCACTTGAGTCACAGCACCACTTGCGGCTTTTCTATGTATGTGGTACTGAGAAATCAAACCCAAGACTTTGTGCGTACTAGACAAGCACTCTACCACTAGGCCAAATTCCTAGCCCTCTCCTCTCTCATTCTATAAAACCAGCACCACTGATGGCTTCCTCACAGAGGCTCTTCTAGCCACCTCTAGTGAGACGTAGCTAAATACTGTGACATTAAACTCAAGTCTACTGGATTTTAGGAGCTGCCTAAACCTTATAAAACTTATAAACTTTGACTGAGGACTTTTGTCACCACAGCATATAATCTCTCATTCACTGACCTGCCATATATTCTGAGGTATTCTCTCAACCACAGGGAGCTTAAACTCTGAGGGCAATATTTACATGGAGCTCAAGGGAGACACAAGTGGTAGAGGTACCAGTTGAGCAAGCAAGCTGAGCCAGTACAAGGCCCTAATTTTAAGCCATGAGACATACACTACAAAAAAATAAATACATTAAAAACAAAAGAATTCTTAAGTTAACTGAATAGGGGAAAAGTATTACCACTTTCACCAAAAAAATAACTATTTTATTGAAGACTGGGCAAAATCATCCAAATCAATCAGAAATATCAAGAGGCTTCCAGTGTAGTCAGAAATGTCCTGTACATGAATGTGAATTATACTGTACAGAGAAGTTTCTGCTCATATTACTAAATAATAATGTCTTTGATAGCTATTTGCAGAATGATAAAATATCTCCTTACTGTTTCAGAGTCTCTGAAGAATCACAGCGTCCATCAAAATCAAAGTCAAACACAGGACCACTGACAACATTGATGCCATTCCTTTCTTTAGCATACCGTTGCAGTAGGGTGTCATGAAAATAGCGCCATATAACTAAGAAGAAAAGGAACATACTGTAGTTTCAAAGGAATAATGTATTCTGGGCATGTGAAATCTAGCAAGATGATTCAAAATTAATACTTGTAAAAATTAAAGACAGTCATGTTTGAATCCATGAGGTCCAAAATCCATTCTTTGTGCTTGGCTTTTGAATGGACAACTCTGTATTCAGAATCGCTGAATTAATGTGCATCATGTCATTTTATTGATTCGAGACCATCACTGAGCATTATAGCATCACAAACACAAGATAGGTCAATTATTCAGATTGGGCATTAATATATGAAGCTTCCTTATAAAATATCAATAAGTTGTACAGATGTAAATTAAAGCAAAATTTTATAAATTCAATATTTTTATTCTACATACCAGCTGAACTGTGATGTATATCTTTTCATATAAGAGTCAAATACTACAATAATGGTGATGTAGAATTTATTCATTCTGAAGACAAAATAATTTACCAGGAATTCTAAATAGTTACATAAAGAATCATTCTGAAAATTAAATTAAGAATGAGCTGATTGTATCAACAAGAAAACTTTAAGAACATTATATATTTTTTGGAAAAAACTATACTTTCATTGAAAATACATCGACCAATTGAGCGCTGATAACCATTTAAAAATATAAGCAAAGCATACATTAGAATATCACCATCCTAACATTGGTAGACATGTTTTGTATTCTAGCAAAGTCGAAGTTAAAAAAATCTGTAAACATGTATTTGACAAACATTAATTTAGATCATAAATCTGAGTACATCTATATTTACTAAAATTATAAAGTACAATATTTTACCTTGAAAACTCTGATACATTGGCACTATATTAGTAGTAAGCAAAGCTTCAGAATAAATTTCACTTGAATCTTTACTTAATTCTGCAAAAGAAAAAGACAACCTTTTTCAATCTTGACAAATAATATTGGAAGCACACCTTCTCATGGCCATGGGGAAGGGTTTAAAACATTAGCTGAGTATGACTTTCAACTTATAAAACTTTCCTAGGTTGTAAGTGAGGAGAAAATGTAATGCAGTTGGTCAATCCCTTAGAAAAATAATATATTTAATTGTTTCGCTTTTTCAATGAAATCTATCAAAAGAAGGGCTCACATGGAACTTATTCAGACTTTACACTAGCTCTATTTTCTTTCTTTAAACACTTTCCTAGTCAAAGAAAAAAAAGTTCTAAAGAACTGGCTTCAAAACACCATCTAATAGTCAGAAAAACACCACAGGAGTCTGTGCTGCACAAGGCTTCTTTGTAGGGACTGGAGGCGTGGACCTGGTCTCTTTTCATGGTCAAAGCCAGCTCTGACAGTAGAAACCAGGATACATAGGGGCTATTTGAGTACATGGAGCCTTGGGATTTTTGCCATTTAAACTTGATGTTAAAGCATCTTCTCATTAACATACAAATTTGCCACTTTAAAACATAAAGCCACTTGGGCTGGGAGTTTGGCCTAGTGGTAGAGTGCTTGCCTACCATGCACAAAGACCCAGGTTCCATTACTCGGTACCACATACATAGAAAAAAGCTGGAAGTGGTGCTGAGGCTCAGGTGGTAGAGCTCTAGACTTGAGAAAGTCCAAGGACAGTGCTCAGGCCCTGAGCTCAAGCCCAGGCCTAGCAAAATAAAATAAAATAAAATAAAGCACTTTGCTACAAGAATACTTAATGTTTTTTTAAAATAAATACTTTATTAAGAGGTTCTATAACAGTCAGAAAGTAAGCATGCTGAAGATCCACTTTTATTGAATTCTTTTACAAACTATCCTTCCATTTAAGCAACAAAGTATTATTCCCTTCCTAAGAACCCAAACACATACAACCTTCGCTGTCACCAAGAGCCTTCTCAGATTCTGTTTCATAGCAAGGTAGATTAGAAAAATGAAGAGATTCTAAAGACAGTAGAGATCACTTACCAGTCCCCCAAATAAAAAGGCTATAAAATTCAAGTTTTAAACATTTTAATTTTTCCATTAATACTTATATTACTAATGTTCAGGTTATATACCATAATGTATGAAATTCCCTTTTTCCATTGCTTTATTTATTTGTTGGTGCTGGTTGTAGTTATTATAGTGTTATTTATAATTGTCACACATTCCAGGCAAGCTCTCTACCACTGAGCCACATCCACAGTCTTATATAAAAGCTTATTCTATAAACAAGAAAGAAGGTAAAAAGGAAGCAAAAGAAGAAGAGGGAAGGGAAGGGAGGATCAGGGAGGCAGGTACTTACGTGGTGGGGCGAGGAAGCCATAACTCACTTTAGCATTATTTTTATAGAAAGAGCATTTATGGATGGGACTAAGAGAAATTCGAAGGTCCTGGAAGAGGCAGTTGGAAAAGTTGTCTGTAGAGAAACTGTCCTAAAGAACAAAAAGAAAATTGCTATCAGGTATTATATGTCATAAACTTCTTTGCGAATAAGGAAAATCTACATTATATAAAATGGGTTTTTAACTAGTTGGCCACAGCTTTCACCATTTTTTCAATCACTTTTCTCCTGAGATAGTCATCTTTTTCCTGATTGAAGGACAAAGATTCTTCACAATGTCCAGGACATGTCTTATATCATTTATGTACAAATACCTTCCTATTATACTGTGCTAATTCTGTTTAGTTTTTGTTGTATTTTTTTGTTGTGCTAGTTCTGGGGCTTGAACTCAGGGTCTGGGCACTTTCCTGAAGTTTTAATTCTAACTGCTACCCTCAACCCTCAATGAAGTTTTCTCAAATCTCTAAGGGTATCCCATAGCTTGTCCATCACTCTGAGGGTCTAAGTCTGATCTGTCTAGCTTTTTTGTTGTTGGTGGTGGTAGTTGTGGGGCTTGGACTCTGGGCCTGGGTATAGTCCCTGAACTCTTCAGCTCCTGGGTGTGGGCATTGTCCCTAAGCTCATCAGCTCAAGGCTACCACCTTACCCCCTTGAGTCACAGCCCCACTTCCGGTTTTACAGTGGTTAACAGGAGATAAGAGTTTCACGGTCTTTAGTGCCCAGCCTGACTTCGAACCGAGATCCTCAGGCCTCAGCCTCCTGAGTAGATAGGATTACAGGAGTGAGCCACCATGCCCGGCTTCTGTCTAGCTTTAAAACTCATTATTATTTCAGATCTCCTCCTCTTTCTTTATTCAGTGTCCACTTTCCACCACAGCAACAGGGCTGGATTCAGGGACAGTATTCTCAGATGTTTGCTCTTACATCTGCCAGGGTCCAACTTCCCTGGTGTGGGAGGAACAGGGAAAGTGATAAACAGACATCCTGTGGTCTGAGCTAGGGACATATTGTAGATGGCGTAAGCAATGTGGAGATGGAAGCATCCCAGCTCCCCCACACTGAGGAGCCCCTCGGACTCTAGCAGTTGATACGACTCCTGTGTTCACATAGCTATGTATTTAAAAATCAATAAAGGTGACTCACTGTATAATCTGATTTTTATGAAATTCTAAGTCAGAATCCTCAAATATTAGAGTTCAGAGAGCGAAGAGGAGGTTCAGAAGCAAGGAACACTCTTCACAGAGGGAGTTTCATAGTTTGTGGCAAGATGACATATTGGAGCCTAATTTTATCTGACTCCCTGTTCAGAGTTACTCTACTTTGGAAACTGACAGCAGACATAAGACCAACAGCAAGAGATTGTGCTTTCAATCTTTTGCTTAATGAGAGTAGGGAATTGCTAATCATAATGAAGGAGGTGGAAAATACTTGCGTTTTTGTGGACAGTATAGGATGTCCAAAGAGGCATGAGGAGGTCGTGGCTGTATCCACTCACGAACCGTCTCTGGTAAAGAAGACAGATGCTGTGCCTCCCTTGCACAGCCTTGGGTCTCCCGTAGGGAAGCATGCCACGGGCAATAGTCTTCTCTTGGTTCCGACAGGGATTAAATGCAATTAGTGTGCAGTATATAAACACTCTACTAACCATCTACTGCACGTAGCCACATTGAAAATTATTCTAACTATAAACCAGTTACATGCAGAAGTATTTCTATGTTTTCCTTAATAACTATACATTTTATTATGTGAACATTACTGTGGTAGACATCTGTAGAAATCTTTCAGACAGAGGTCCATGAATAAAACTAGGTATCAATTAAAAAACACAAATAATTATAAGCAGCAGAACCATAAACAATAAACAAAACAGCTCACTGAAATTCTCACTTCATACTAAAATAACAGTGAGCAAGCAGAAGGCACTGCATAAAACTGCTGGAAATTCCAGCACCTTGAGACTTAGGCTACCAAAAAATTCTTTTTTTTTTTTTTTTTTTTTTTGCCAGTCCTGGGCTTGAGCTCAGGGCCTGAGCACTGTCCTTGGACTTTTTCAAGGCTAGAGCTCTACCACTTGAGCCTCAGCACCACTTCTGGCTTTTTTCTATGTATGTGGTACCGAGGAACTGAACCTGGGTCTTCATGCATGCTAGGCAAGCACTTTAACCACTAGGCCAAACTCCTGGCCCTACCAAAAAATTCTTTAAGATTATTTGAAAAGCATTCTCTCTCTCTCTCTCTTTATCGGTGGTATTGGGGTTGATCTCAAGTTCTTGTGCCCATTCAGATGGCAGTCTACCCTTTGAGCCACACCTCCAGCACTACATTACTTTAATTACTTATTCTTCAAGACACACAGCAGGAAGCATAAAATGTGGATTTTTGGGAAGCAGAGATTCAGAAGAATAATCGACCCCGTTCTGACGGTGTCAAAGATCTCTCTAAGCAGGGCACAAGCTCAGCCCTGTGGTCTTAGCAACTTGGAAGTTTAGGTTGTGAATCATGGATCAATAAACAGTCTGTGGCAAAAAGTTTGTGAGATCCTTGTCCCTGTGGAAAATGCTGAGTGTGGTAGCATGCACCTGACATCTCAGCTACAGCAGGAAGTATGCACAGGATGACTGGTTGAGTTCAGCACAAGTGGAAAGTTAAGAGTCTATCTGAAGGTACAGCCCAAACAAAATGGACTGGAAATGCGGCTCAAGCACTAATCCTGCCTAGCAGATACGAAGGCATGAGTTCAAACATCAGTACCACAAAAACAAATTCCCATGGATCATTTATTTACAACCTCTTACGAATCAAGTAGGTAAGACAGAAAGTCAAAAAAGTCAAATAAGAATCTAAGGCTTTACTATATACACCTGTACACATCTTCAAATTTTCCAAGACTTCCATACTGTTCATAGAGTGATTCCATTTCCACAAAACCTACCCACTTTATAATCACCATCTATTCTGATTTCTGACAGTCTGGACCATCAGGAGAAGAAATCTCTGTTTTACAAAATGACTGCCCAGTATGTTTTTTCCTTTTCTGACTATTCCTAAATAAGTCCTCAAAGCAGTTCTCTGTAGCTCATACTACTGACAAAAGTCTTGCTCCCACCATCTGTGCCTGAGAATAATATGTCTTACCTTCTGCTGTGGTCAGATTGAACCGTGTCTGAAAATCCATAATTGGCAGAATCTAAAAAGGTTGATGAAATTATTTTTAATGTTAAGTGATATGGTTTAATTTTGTAACATGTACTATCTACAGAGTAATTAATCCCATCTCATCTCCTGTGATGAGAGGAGTGGAAAAAGAACAGTGGCATACATCCATTTAAACCAAAAATATTTTTTCTTCCCTAAATTTACAATTGATGGAGTTGCATTTTAGAGAAGGAACATTACGATAGTGTTATTCTGTACTAAAACCTGGCTGCTATATGATAACAGCAATCTCTATGATGGTGAGTACAACAAGGTCTTCTAGAATTCTCCCCCAACCTGGCTCAACTCGGCATCACAGCACAGAACCAAAGCAGCTAAAACTGTGAAAAGCAAGAGAAGAAAAAACTAACATAAGGCTTGCATGTGTCCAAAGCATTAAAGATAATTATATACATGTTCTATAAATAGTCCCCCTACAACTGGTGTGTTCTAATTACATTTGGAGTTCTTCCCAGTGATACTCACCGTGGGGTTGCAGGAGCAGCCAATATTATCTCTGGCGGCTCCTGTGATGGGGCACTGCACTAGAGGGTGTGCTTCTTTGGGATGCTTTGGAGTATAAACAGGACTTTTTAGAAGGTGGTTAAGACTTCCATGAGTTCCATTATTAGGAGCTGGGGTCAAATTCAGTAAATCTGTATGAGTCCAAGAATGATAGAGTTGCTTAGAAAGCTTCAAAACCAAATAAACAGTAGCTGATAGATACTATGGTTTTTGTTTCTTTTTAACTCAATACATAAGAGTCCTTTAGCCTCCAACTAAAATAAAAAAAAATTACCACCCTCTTGACTTTTAGACTACATATGGCCATGCTCTCTTCATAGAAACACTGATCCACAGAATGTGACAGTATCTTAATTTTTGGGGGGCTAGTCCAGGGGCTTGAACTCAGGGCCTTGGTACTGTCCTTGGGCTTTCTCAAGGCTAAAGCTCTACCACTTGGGCCACAGCACCACTTCCAGCTTTTCTATGTATGTGGTACTGAGGAATAGAACCCTGGTCTTTGTGCATGCTAGGCGAGCATTCTATCACAAGGCCAAACTCCTGGCCTGACAATTTCTTAATTTTAAGATTTCTGTTAACTGCACTTATCATCTGTTGCATCATAAATATACCAGTGTCTCTACTAATATATTTTTATCTTCAAAACATTTTTTTAAAGTTACCATCAATATTTGGTATATGAACCATCAAAGTGTTTTTATGAGGCTCAAGGTCTCAAGGCTACTAATTTACTAGGTCTAGGATTCTAAAACCAGCTCTGTTTTAGACTAAGATTCATGCATTTAATAATAATATCAATAATAAACATGTGTTTATTATATAAGTACATAATAAAGACATTATTATAGAATTACTATATGCCTGACACTGTCTTAGGTACATGAGATATATTAAATCATTTAAAGTTTATAGGCTCCAACTAAAGGAGGCTAGACATAGTAAGATTTTGCAAAGGCCAAATATCATTATCAGAGAAAAAAATTCTAAACCCTATCATAAAAGTACTTATTCAAAACATACAGACTAAACATAGAATACTAATGTGATATCAGAAAGCTCTGGGTTTAGAGCTTGACTGTATTTACCTCAATTGGAAAAATGGAAAGAACATGCCTAGTGAATCTTCCTTTGTCTACTAGGTTGACATTGCCTTCCACTCACTATTAATGCTCCCTCCCTCAATTTCACATAGTCTATTCACTTTTCATGGCCCCCAAACCAAGGCTCTTTCTCAAGAGTCACATATAAGCCAGGGGCCTTTACAGTACGTAGACCCACCCTCTAATGTTAAGAGCTAGACATGATCAATATAAGTTACCTAGTAGAAAATCAAGTATAGTAAGATGGTGGTGTGTTTGCATATTTTTTCAGTCTCTCAGGAAGAAGAAAGTAAAAATGTAAGAGTCTATTTTCCTCACCATCATCTCCATAAAGATGTTCTTCCTGTCATCTACTTTTGATAATCCTCTGTTTTCTGTTCATACTTACCACACATTAAGTTATAGACTTCAATATTTTCAAAGGAGTCAACCTCAAGGCCATGCTTAAATCCTGGTCCATAACCAATGAAGAGGGCCTGGATTGGCCAGAAAATTAACAATTTATCAGTGCAGTTCCCTCATGTATATAGCTGGTCAAAAAGTTTACATTATCCACAGTGTACAAGATAAACTGGCTATGCTAAAATACATTGGAAATATTGTGGGATATTGTTTTAAGCCTTCTTGTACACGCAAGGTCTCGAGAATATTTCTCTTAGTTTGACTTAAGAACACGATGGACAATGAAATCCTCCCATTAAGCTCAGGGATAGGGGCAGGCAAATTTGATGATGTTGATAATAATAATAATAGTAGTAGTAATAATAATAAATACATTTGGAAGTTTTTAACCTTGTAGATCAATCTAAGGTGTTATCTTTCATATATAAGTATGACAAATTTTCATCTATTAAGTCACTGGTTTTCTCTTACCATGGTGCAATATATTTCATGGAGTACACATAGAAGCAAAATAACTATTAAAAACTCTATGAGGAGGTATGCTGTAAGTCAAATGTCCATGGAAGCATAAATATAAAATATTAATAAAATTCTTTAATGTCTAAAGAAACTATCAAAATATATTTCATTAATTTATGTTCAAGACATAATCACAGTCTATACTTTGAAGTATTAAACTTTATACACAGTTTTTCTTAAAGTTAATCCTGTTTTTAAGTATAAAAGGTTTACTCACTTGCATATTTGAAAAGACATTGTCAGACCCATGAAATCCATATCCACAATATTTCCTTTCTGATGGATTCCTAATTTTGATATGTAAGAATTAACATTGTAAAGTTTGTTGTAGAACATACTTTATAATCCCATTATAATAGCTCAAAACCTAGGTACATAAGGTCATATTGGAGGAGACTAAATGAAAGGAACTCTAGGATATGGAATCAAGAGCTTTATCTTGTATGACTGTTATTCTTAATGTACTATGTTATTTCTCTTCTTTTTTTGCCCTTATGGTTAATCTCATATTGTTACTGTATCTGACTTTGTTATCGTATATTATATATACACTTATTTGTTTACTTGAAATAGGAAAGGGAAGGGGAAACAACAAGATGATTGGGAGAGGTGGAGGGAGAGAAATGGGGACAAAAACATGAGAGGAGTATCAATGTATGAGACATAATACACTTACTACCTGACGAATATAACTGTAACCCCTCTATACATTATCCCAACAATAAAAAAACTAATAATTACTTAGTTACACCATCATAAATTAAATCAGAAACAGTTGGCTTTGGAATGCCTAATTTTTCTCCTTCATAATATTAGCATTATCCATGAAATGACCAACAACTAACCTCAAACATAGAAGTGGTTTTGAATTCTGACTGTGTTGTTAACTAGCTGTGACTTTACATAATTTAATTATCTTGACTGGCTTCAATTTCTTATGTAGGTCATTTGTAAAAACTCAATGAGATAGCCTAAAGGAAAGTCTCAGGCTACATTTTTTTAGATATTCATTAAATATGACTTCCCCAGTAAGAGTAAGACAGCCTTCCTTTCATCATCTTCTAAACACGAAGAGTGGAGAAAGTATAATTCTGTTGCCTAAATCCTTGTCCACTACTTGGGTTTTGCTTAGTGGGGATATTTATCATCACTGGCTTCCTGATGAATATAAAAAGAGCTAATAATCAACAATATTAATCATCCAAATAATTTGGTAGTTTGCTGAGTGTACCAATAAACTGAAGTAGACTGATGGATTTGTACAAAGAGAATGAAAAACTGTATAATATACCTGCTCTTTCGTATCAAGTGCTTTCATGAATCTTTGTTAACTTGAAAGTATTATTACACATAATTGTAGTTTGTAAAAAAGGTGCACAGTCAAATACTAAAAGATATAGAAAGTGTATTAGGTACAATTCAGGGATCCTGTCAAACATTCCACAACAAAGTACTTTTATCCAGGTAAAATATTTATGGGCCAGCAGTGAGAAGTCCTGGATTAAGAGCTAAGACAATGAGCTGGGTATGGTTTTCAATGATTATCCTGAGTCATAACAGACTTGGTTAACTTTGGCTGGGAAGTTGTCCAAACTTACAATGCAAGCTGCCACTGTGGATCCATATAGAATGTCAATGGCTCAATCCTGTCACTTTTAGCAAAATGTAAACGCTTGGGTAAGAAGTGTTTTAGATAAGGCTTGAAGTGTTGGTTTAGTTCCCGGCACTGAAATTGCAACGGATAAACAACAAACACACAAAATTGTCATCCCCACGTTCTTGAAGTGTAAATTGCTATTGCAAACCCATTCTAACCCCATATGATTTTTCTTCACATTTTTACCAACCTGTCCAACAAGCCACAGATGGAAAAATAACAGTTCTTGCTATTTAAATAATACATAAGTGAACATTACAAGCTAGCTGAAATTTTTCTTGGGTAATATTAATATTGCATTAAAGTTACAGAATTCTTACTATGCATTGCTAGATTATATCAGAGTTACAACTGATGATTCTATTTTCAAACACCTTATTAAATGTCACTGAGCAAAACAGTTTAAGGACAGTGACCAGGCTTTGAATTCAAGCTCCATGGCCAGGGAAAAAAATTAAAACTAATGGAAACATTAATGAAATAAAGCAAAGAGAGGACTGGGTGAGTAGCTCAGCTTAGCAAGTGGGACTGCAAGAGTGGAAATGAAAGAAAATTCTAATAGTGTTTATAATAGTATTTCTATCTATAGGTTCTCTTTCTAGGTTTTTTAAAATTGTTTCTAGGATTTTAAAAATTAGTACTTTCACTAATGTTTGCCCAAATTGTCCAAAATTTTAATTGTATAATCTCAAGAACAGATATCGAACCTTCTCTCTATGTATAGATATGCCTATATCTATACATAGAGAGAGAGAAAGACATATAGATATGTCTATACACATATGTATAGATGTATGTATATATAGGCATAAAACACACACATATATATATATACACATGCATATACCTACATATACACATATATATTACACAAAACTAAGAATAACTAAATGATGAAAAATAAAGATACTCACAGAAAGATTCTTGGCAATACCTTCATAATTAACTGGAAGGGACAAACATAAAAATTAATAGCTGGCAATGTCCTATAATTAAAAGAATGATACAAAAATGTAGACTGTTAAGACTCAATCCTACATTTAAATACCAAATCAAATTACAAATAGCTCAATGCATATTAGGCATTAAAATGCATAGGATAGATCCTTAAGAGCTACCCTGAAACATACCTGATAAAATATTAATATTGAAGTATTAAATGAAAATTCAAGTTACAGAATATCTACTACTTCATTCATATGCATTCCCCAATCAACTTCTACTCATTTAAATATCCATTCCTCCACACATCCATCTCTGTTCATCAAAACACCCTTTTATCCAGCCAATATCTATGTACATATTCTTATAGCTCTGACACAACTCCAATGTATAAAAATAAAAACATATGAGTTTTAAGTACATGCAATGCAGTATGTTCTCACCTTAATAGTGGTGATTTCTAGAGAGGAGAACTGCAGTGTGAAGTAGGGAAACGTATTATGTTTTAGATATATTTCAAGTCAATAAGAATTTTGGCATTTCCAAGTATGAGAGGTACAGGGTGAGAAAAGAACAAGCTGAATTTCAATAGTAAGCTCACTGGCTCTATATAGTGCACTTTGTGCAACATGTCACGAACTTATCTTTACTTTCTAAATTTACTTTTAGTAAATTAAGGAAAATTATCTAGATGGAAGACAATTTATTTGGACACACACATCAATAAATTAATATATAGATTTAGCTTTAATTTGAGAAACTTGAAAGTCTAGCTGGGATAAAGGTAAGCAACCCCATCCCAAACACCTCTAGGGGATGTCATCACCTTATGGTTTTATAATAATCAGTGTAATAGTTCCTCCATAACTGTAGGGGATTTGTTCCAGGTCCCTCCATCGATACCAAAATCCTCAGATGTAGTTGTATTAAATGGTGTAATATTTATATGAAATCTATGCACATCCTTTGATAATACTTTAAATCATCTCTAGAATACTTATAAAGCCTAATGTGTAAATGTTACCTATGTACATGTACATAGCTATCATAAGCAGCTAGATATGACAAAAAGAAATTTGTACATGCTTAGTAAAGACAGTATTTTTTCCCTCCAGTTTTCTTTTAATCCATAGTGAAATGACTCCATAAATATGAAACTTCAGGATACGGGCAGCTAGTTTCTTAGTTTTTAAGTTAAAAAAAAAAAAACACTCTAAAACGTGTCAGCTGGGCTGAGAGTTTGGCATACTGGCAGAATGTTTGCCTAACATGCACTAAGCCCTGGGTTTGACTGATTCCTCAGTACCACATACATAGAAAAGGCCAGAAGTGATACTGTGGCTTAAGTGGTAGAGTGCTAGCTTTGAGAACCCCAAGGACAATTTACAGGTGCTGAGTTCAAACCCCAGGACTGGCAAAACAAACAAACAAATAACAACAAAAACATGTATCTGGGCAGCAGTGGCTCCCACCTGTAATCCTAGCTACTCAAGAAACTGAGATCTGAAGACTATGATTTGAAACAAGTCTGGGCAGCAAAGTCTGTGTGACTCTTTCTCTTATTACACAGAGCTGTGGCTTAAGTAGTAGAGCACTAACATTGAGCACAAAAGCTAAGGGACAATATCTAGGCCCAGAGTTAAGCCCCAGGACTAGCAAACACAAATAAACAAAAAGAAAATGTAGTCACATGTATGGCACCTATGACTTCCATTTGGAAGCTATTTTAAGGGAATGCTATTAATTATCTCCACTAGAATGACACATATAAATTTTTCTCTTAATTTTTTCCAATAAAAGCTTGACCCTAATACAAGTAAAACCTACTCTAAACTACATCAAGATATGCATATCAATCGGCTTAAACCATGAGTAGTCTATAGAATTCAGTCACGTACGCTGAGTGTGGAGGTACAGGCAGTCATATTTGGCTGCCAAGTGAGTTCAAGGTCAGATTGAGCTACAGAGTGAGTTCCAGGCCTATTTGAGCTACAGTGAAAACACCTGTCTTGAAAGAAATAAAAAATTTAATGTAGGAAAGAGCCATATTAGAGATTTAATCATGATACTTTGATCTCCCTTAGATTAGAAAGAAAATGACTTAGAGAAATTAAAATGAACATAACCACATCCAAAGTTATCATTGAGATATACTCACATGAATAGTATTTATCTGGGACATCAGAAGGTCTCAATCGAGCAGCAGGTCCATAGACAACTTTAATATTTTTAACATCTCCCAAATACTTATTCAAGTATACATACTTCTTACAACTGCCTTGTTCCATGCCTAGAGGAAGAAATCACAGTGCATGCTACAGCTTCAATAAAGAATTTAACATGTGAAGCAGAATATCTTTCATTCCCAAGATTTATTTAATTACATATGAGCTTAGCACTCAGATGCAATTGAACATGATATATAAGAGGCAGAATTTCAACTATACCCACCAATTTGCTACTCGTGGGTGTAGGGGGGTGGCTGGGACTTGAAACTGAGGGCCTGGGCACTGTCCTTTAGTTTTTTCACTCAAGAAGGGCACTCTACCACTTGATCCACACCTCTTCTTCCTGCTTCTGGGTGATTAACTTCACACCACTTTCCTATATGAACTCACTTCACTATAATTCTCAGATCTCAGCCTGATGAATAGCTAGAATGGCAAGGGTGAGTCACGGGATCAACTCTAACAATTAACTTTTAAATATTTTCTTCTCCCATCACCTAAATTACCTTCGTGTTTCTTCTTGATGATAAGACCCTGTCAGCAAAGAAGAATGTCTTATCACAGTTTTTTAAGCAGCTGTTTGCTCAAAATCAGTGGAGAGTCTGTGCCTCATTCTCACTACAGGATTGGAGATTTCTTTGCCCATAATACCTTCAGAATATCATTATTCCTGAAGCAAGCAGTGGCATTAAAAACAAAATCAAATAGGTAAAAAGAGATTGCTTCCAATTTTCTTATATAGGCATCACTTCTTTAAGTACTAAAGCTATTCATAATTGTGTCAACAAGATAGATTGTTTTATAAACTACTATAAAAATTAAAACTTAATCCCTAAATTTGTATTTATCATATTGAAGCAAATTAAAGGGGCACATAAGAATCTTCTCCAATTAAATCTAAAACTGAGTTAGCAAAACTTAATACAGAAGAATTGTTATAACCATTCAAACCCTGATATAAACTTTTCACCAATCAGAACACCAGGACATTATTGTTGACAGGTTGTCAGACTTCTGTGAGGATTGTGTCTTGTTTGTGTTGGATACTGACTTTTTGTCCTAAATACTTTTCATAAGAAATACTTAAAAATGTATGATCTACAAGAATCATACAAATCAGAGAAAGGCTGGATAAGTGGGACTGCATTAAACTGTAGAACTTCTGTATGGCAAAGGACATAGCTAGTAAATTAATAAGGAAGCCTACAGAATGAGAGATCTCCACCAACCGTACAATGGACAAAGGCCTCATATCTAAAATATATCAACAGCTCAAAAAATTAAATCACTCCAAAACTCATCTCCAAAGTAACAACCATCCCATTAAAAGATGGGCCAAAGACTTAAAAGAGTCTTCTCTGAAGAAGAAACAAAAATGACCTATAGACACATGAAGAAATGCTCAATCTCTCGTCATAAAAGAAATGCAAATCAAAACAACTCTAAGAATCCACCTCATTCCAGTTAGAATGGTCATTATCAAGAAAACTAATAACAACAGATGCTGGAGGGGATGTGGCCAGGAGGGATCACCACTACACTGTTGGTGGGAAGGCAAACTCATTCAACCACTCTGGAAAACAATATGGCAGTTCCTCAAAAGACTAAACATAGAGCTCCCCTATGAGCCAGCAATTCCACTACTTGGCATTTACCCAGTTGTCCGAAAACAAGGACATACTAAATCCACCAGCACAACAATGTTCATTGCAGCACTATTTACCATAGCAAAGATATGGAACCAACCCAGATGTCCCTTAGTTGATGAGTGGATCAACAAGATGTGGTATTTGTACACAATGGAAATCTACATGGCTGTCAGAAAGAATGACATTGCCCCATTTGTTAGGAAATGGAAAGACTTAGAAAAAATCATATTAGGTAAAGTAAGCCAGACTCAAAGGAACATAGGCTCAATGGCTTCCCTCATTGGTCATAATCAGTAGAAACCTTGGGCTCTCCTAGCAGAGACTTGCAATAGAGCAAAACCTAGATACATAAGGCCATACAGTATGACTCTAAATGAAAGGACCTCTAGGATATAGAAACAAAAACCATATAATGAGTGATTGTTGTCCTTAATGTACTATGTTATCTCTCATCTCTTTTGCTGTCCCTTGGTTATCTCATATTGTTACAGTATCTCACTTTGTTATCTGATATATTGGATATATTTGTATTTTGTTATTTGAAATTGGATAGGGAAGAGGGGAAAACAAGATGAGGGTTGGGGGGGAGGGAAATGGGGACTAAGACATGAGAAAGGGTATCAATGTATGTGAATTAATGCACCTTCTATCTGGCAAATATAATGTAACCCTTCTATTAATTACAATAAAATATATGAAAAAATGTATGGTCTATTTAGGGGAAATCGTAAATCAAAAATCAAGTAAACCGATAGGGAAGGGGGAAAACAAGATGAGGGGCGGGGGTGGGAGGAGGGAAATGGGGACCAAGACATGAGAAAGGGTATCAATGTATGTGAAGTAATGTACCTTCTATCTGGTGAATATAATGTAACTCTTCTATTAATTACAATAAAAAATATGGAAAAAAGAAAGAGAAAAAAAATCAAGTAAACCTTTTGTGATATGATTTGACCAGAAGAGGAAAGTGATATAAATTCAAATTACCATGATCTGAAAGAAGGATGAGGTTCAAGCACTTGTCCAAGTTCAGCTCTTTCAGACCATCCATCAGCATTCCCACCATGCTGTCAACCCTCTGCAAGGCTTTGATGACCTGGAAGAGAAATCAGTCTTACATGACACATTCCATAATAACAGCTAATGTTATACAAAGTTAGAAAAAAAGTAAATGTTTAGAGGATAAAGTAGTTCCCATTAGGTCAAGACCATCAAGATCAAAGACATGATAAAACAGTAAAAAAAAATTCTAATCATTTGCAATGCAAGGGTCCAAATTCCCTATTTCTCAACCACAAATTGAAGAAGAAATATTAGCTCATCTGATTAGCTTTCTAGCTCCAGTTATACTAAACTCAAGTCAAAATAATACCAGCTCTATTAGCGTTTAGCCATAAACCAATGTTTTATTAGTTACCACTCTATATTTTGCAACCAATTTGATCTTGAACTTTCTGATCATTTAAACATGTTCCTGTAAGCACATTTTCTAATTTTCCAAAATGTCAATGTTCATGAAATGCTTCTTACAGTCCATGAGATTAATTTTTTAACTTAGAAAACTCAAGAATAGAATTGTCAGTTGTATAAATGAGTGGTTTCTTTGGCCTTCCATTTTCCATGCAAAAACACAGGTCCTGAAATCCACATAGGAAAAATATTTCAAGGAATCTCATAACAAGGAGAATCTTACATGGTCCAAGTTTTAGCAATGTATTCACCCAGCTCAGAAAGCAGTATGGGTTTTTAATCTTTACCTTGCATTTCCTACAATGGGAACAGGAAATGTTATTTGCTTTCTCATTTCTCCCTACTCTATCCTGTTATACTAAAATGTTTATTTTAGTATAAACATTTCCATCTTTTGAGACTCCTTTTGGGGAGGTATCCTGACATGCTTTTCATCAGTGGATCTCAATGAAACTGAGAAAACGAAGAGACTTCTCAGCCATCCTCTGATGATAAGATAAAGTGGGATTTGGGGTGTTAAGAAATATCAGAGTTTAACAGCATTTGCAAGTTAAGGACTGCAATTGGAGAACCAATAGTTCAAGTCTGAATGAAGACATGTCTGGAAAGTAGGCATTTTAGAAAATCACTAGTGAATCATTAAAGACCAGCACCAATTTTTAACACTAATGTAACCTGATAAACAATTACAAAATGACATCTGAAGAATTTGTTTTTGTAAATTGCTTCTTTAGCCAAAGTGACCTAGATATGAATGTAGGTGTCACTGACTAAAGGAAACAAATAGAAAAAAAATCACCCTGTCTGCCTGGTTGCTCAACTAAACAAAATGCCTTTCATATATCAACTTGGAGAAAGCTAAGTTGTTAGGCACACTTTTTTTCTTACCCTGCTCTATTCAAGTAGTGGATCCAGAGCAGACCCAAGGTTAGAAAAACCAAGGGAAACGAGATTATCCAGATGTGAGGAAAATGAACATGTTCTTTTCTCTCTTCCTTTCTCTATCACTGCTTCAATAAGCATTTAAAGTCAAGTAGACTAAACAGGGCTACTGAAACAAACAAACAAAAAAGACTCACAATGGCTATGCTATGCCAGGCCAGACTGTAGTCTGGACTCTGTGGTAAAGAATCCTTGAGACTCTGTGATAAAGAATCCTTGAGGCTATCCAATCTGATCGACCTGGCAGCAGAATTAATGTGAATTTGAAGGTGGGGGTGGGAGTGCCTTTAAGAAAGTTTGTGTTTGTGGTCTCTTAAACCTAAGAGTCACTGGAAGAAAAATATAACTAGATCGGGGATTCTGACACTACCTATTTCCCTTTTTATCATAACCAACGGTATTTACAGAGCCCGGTTTTTTATTTCTTTTCTTAATTCACAGATACAATACACATGGAAAAGAAAGTCAACTTAGGAGTAAAGGGAAAGAAGCTTAAGTCATTTTCTGCTCTACTATTTCTTGTGCATCAAGATATAAAAATTATCAATAGTCATGTGAACTCTAAAATCAGCAAATTTGTTTTAAAGCACTGTGCAATCAACAAACCTAGCCAAGAACTGGCTAAGTTCCAGAGGATAGCAGGTCAAATGAGATGTTGCATTATGATCTGATCAATAAACTAGTTTCCTAACTTTTTAATCTTTTTTTTTTCCTTAGCATTAGAGAATACTAGGTGAGCCCCAGTGGCTTGGGCCTGTAATTCTTGCTACTCAAAACACCGAGAGCTAAGGACCTCGGTTCAAAGCCAGCAGAAGCAGGTAAACCTATAAGATTTTTATCTCCAATTAACCACCAAAAAGCTGGAAGTAGAGCTGTGGCTCAAGTGGCAGAGTGCTCAATTTGAGCAGAAAAAAGTAGGAAAAGAGTAGGGAGTTCTCAATTCAAGCTCCAAGACTGACACACACAAAATTAAATCCTTATTTTCATACTTTTTATTAAAAGTCACCTATCCTTTGAAGTCCCTGAAGCAGGATCACTGACAACCAAAGCTCTATTTCTTCCAAAGAAATTTGAAATCTTAACTATTTACAAGACTCTCTCAAGAACAGTCAATAGTGTAGGAGGCCCCAAACGAAGATATAGAATGAATAAAGGAATTTAAATTTTAAAAATTACAGAGGTTCATTCACCAGTTCATCTAACACGAACATCTAACATTAACAAGAAAATGTAAGACAAAGAATTCTCTCAACACTTATTGTATTCAAAGTTCATTCTTTGTGCCAGTACACAATAATTCACTCTTTCTAGAATATATATATAATTGCCTCTGCAAAAATGCTCTAGATAGCTGGGTGCTATGGCTCATGCCTGTAATCCTAGCTACTCAGGAGGCTGAGATATGAGGATCACGGTTCAAAGCCAGCCCAGGCACTAAATTCGGTGAGACTCTTATCTCCAATTAACCACTAAAAAATGGGAACTGGCGCGGTGGCTCCAAGGGTAGGGCTGTAGACTTGAGCTGAAGAGCGCAGGGACAGTGCCCAGGCTAAAGTAGAGTAGTAGCCTTAAGCTGAAGAGCTCAGAGACATCACCCAGGCCCAGAGTTCAAGTCCCACAAACAACAAAAAAGAAATGCTCTAGAAGTCTGGTTCAAAGCAAGGTTTAGTTAGAAAATACTGGGTCTAATAAAGTAATTATGGATTTTTTAAAATATGTACTTACTGGGGGGAGGAAAATGGGGACCAAGACATGAGAAAGGGTATCAATGTTTGTGAAGTAATGCACCTTCTATCTGGTGAATATAATGTAACCCTTCTATTAATTACAATAAAAAATATATGGGAAAAAATGTACTTACTTCACTGCTGACGGGTCCATATGAATGACCTGAAGAATCTGGTTCTTCTAAATACAGAGTGTAAAAGTGTGGTCTAAATCAAACAGTATCAAAATGTAATATTTTACGAACACATTGAAAAACAAAAAGGAAAGAATAATTTAATAACGGATAGTTTTAACAAGTTCTTTATTACTGTGGCAACGTTTCTAAACTTGCTAAGAAATAATTCACAGGTCTGGCATTCTTTAAAATGAAACTGTAACAGTTCACAAGTGAGTTTGGATAAAATTTAACAGACAGCAAAGTGCTAGTTAATTCTACTTTTATTATTAAGTATACAATTTTTAAAAGCCAAGAGAGTATTGATAATAGAAATTAATCATCTACATACCTTTCATCTCTAGGAAGTTGTAACCATTTCAGAACAGCTAAAATTCTTTCTTCAAATGGAACTGAACTAAAATTTAGAATAAACAAGATGAAAGGAATCAGTGCTGATTGTATGGATTTTAAATATAATTGTTATTCTTATTGAAAGTAACATACTATGATATAGTCTTTTGAGAAAGTTTTCTTATTACATTTCAGTCAATAGGTATATTAAAGCTCCAGACTCAATGAAGACAAGAGAATGAGGGAAATTCAGCTGTCCTGTATTACAAGTTACTAAAAAAAAAGCTGATCTGCACCTACCCATTATATACTTTATAGATGTCTGGAAGAATTCCATCAATTTTCACATCTGATCCTGGCCAAAAAAATGTTCCAGATTTGAGGTTTTGATACTTAGTTGTAAGCCAAATCTGGAGGAGACAAGCAAGGGCAGTTAGGAAAGTATGTATGCATTCACAGCTTAGCAACACCAATTCCTTGTTCAAAGCATTGAAGTAGGGCTCAAGTCACTTAGTTCTAGCAGTGAGACCACAATCATCACATAATACACAAACAGCAAACTAAAAAGAAAAATATTGATAAAAATCAGCTGTCAACTTATGAAACTTTTGCATTTAGAAACTAATCACTATTTCATATGTTTCTCTCAAAAGCAGAAGAACCCACAGGTATTTTTGTCTTTAATTGGACACTTTGTAACATTTACCGAGCACATATTACATCCAGTCATAGGTGTGAATGGTATTCCTATAAGCATTCTACATTATTAACATGGATACTTTTCATAACAACCCTACAGAGTAGTGAAGTAATTATCTATACTGTAGATGAAAAAACTGAAAGACTTAATGACTTGTAAGACCTAAAACTTGAATTTACAAGCTACAAAGTAAACATTTTACCCCTCTTCCTTCTAAGAGGAATTACTGAGATTATCCAAATGTACCTTATGTAATTATTATAACTTTAAAAAGAAAATAGAATATTACCAAATTATAATTTTAAAAAATTCTACATTAGCACATATATAAATGAAAGACAAGGCTTACTTCTTTCAAAAACAAAGTAGTTCTGTGTGGATCTATGCTCTGATAATAGCTGTGTATATTTATGACGAAGTATAGTATTTCGATACATGTTTACAAAGGAAGTAAGCAAATTAGGGTAGTTCGCATTTTTTTCTGCCAGTCCTGGGGCATGGACTCATGACATGGGCATTGTCCTTGGGCTTTCTCAAAGCCAGCAGACAACCACTTGAGTCACAGCACCACTTCTAGCTTTTTTTCTGTGTATGTGGTAGGTACCCAGGAATCAAACCCAGGACTTCATGCATGCTAGGGTAAGCACTGTACCACTAGGCCACACTCCCACACATGTAGTTTATATTTCTATTTTATTATTTTATATTAACAAAAATGTTTTAAATATTTAAGAAAATGAAAATTTAATCTTCTGATTTACTCAATACATGTTATGTAAGTATAGCAAATTAGCACACTATACCCCATAAATTTGAGAAAATAATTTTTAAAACTATTACCACAAACTACTACTGTAAGAAAAACCAAGCAAATAAATAATTTGTCACAACCCCAGTCTCTGAAGTAAATTACACTAAATTGACATAATCGTATTAATTGCATTTAGGATGGCCAGTCTTTATCTCCATTTACAAGAGTGTGGCCACAAACACAGTAAGGATTGAAACAGATGAGAAGAACGAAATGTTTGCATGTATAAACCAGTACTGGGACTGGAATTCAGGACTTCATGCACTCCCTTGGCCTTTTTAGCTCAAGGCTGGTACTCACTTACTTGAGTCACACCTCCTTTGTGGCTTTTTGCAGGTTAATTGTAGAGTGTCATATAGACTTTCCTATATAGGCTGACTAGGGAACACAATCTTTAGACCTCAGCCTCCTAATTAGCTAGAATTACAGGCATGTGCTACCCGCACCTGGCTAATAAAATTATTTCAGTATTGAGTAACTTAAAGAAATAAGTAAAACAAAAACAAACAACAAACAAACAAACTTACAGGCTGTCCTTTGTACCACTCAGGATTGAATTTCTCTACACTCTTAAGTGAGAAGGATGCATTCATTTTGGGATCATACATTTTATTGTCAATTATGCCATGGGATTCTGGATAAAGACCCTAAGAGAGAATGGAGATTGTATGACATATCGTATTTTTTCTGATCATTCCCTTGACGGATGGTTTAATTACATATGGTTTTGCATGCGGACATGTATAGAGTGAAAAGGCCGAGCTTACTGTGACGATGCTGTAGTGATTGGGAAAGGTTTTCGTGGGATATACAGGTCTCATATTTCTTGTGTAGGTTCCACAGGTTTCTAAAGGGAAAATAAAACCCATCATTAAAAAAAAAAATTAAACACGTAAAATAATCTGCTCACCACATTTAGACATAAAATAACTACCCCTGGAGTGATTTAAAGCCTCATAACAATTCAGGATGAATTATAAAGCAATGCTATAAATCCAATATTAAATATTAAACCTAAGAATTACTTTTTTCTCTCATTCAGAAAAAGAAACGACAAACCAAAATAACTACCCAATTCCAAAACCACCCAGAGTTCAGGAGTTCAGGATGGACCGGAAGAACAATGTGGGGTTCGGGGGATGCTGAATACCACTTACTGGTCAAATACTTTAATTATACAATGTAGATAATAAAAAGTAGCTACCACAGCAACTATGTCTACAAATTTAAACCAAAAATGAAACAATCGCTGGTGGACAGCGCCTCCAGCCCTGGATTCCATACAAGCCACCCCTGGGTAAGCTAACTGCTTTTAAAACGAAAGGTATCTTTGGACTTGCAGTCAGATGCTTGTGACAGATTTTCTACTGGGTTAACCTCTGGCTGGCTCTTCTGTTGAGGAAAAATTTCTCATTCATGATATCTGTATTTCAGTACTGTATTGCTGCCTATACAGCTGAGAAAATTGTAACTAGGCCAGGAGTTTGGCCTAGTGGTAGAGTGCTTGCCTAGCATACACGGAGACCTAGGTTCAATTCCTGAGTACCATATACATAGGAAAAATAAAAACAGAAGTAGTGCTGTGGCTCAAGTGATAGAGCACTAACCTTGAGAAAGCCCAGGGATAGTGCTCAGGCCCTGAATTCAAGGCACAGGACTAGCAAAAAAGTTGTAAATAGTAAGTATCCAGTGTTTCAGTACTGAGTTGTTCAAAACTGTTCTGAGATCAGCCTGCATCTGTCCCACTAATTTCCTGATGGTTTGGAGTTCTAGACTATATCTCCCACATACACAGTTCTAGGATTGAGGCTAACTGCACACTTCCCATCCAGACACCTTCAACTGACTTCATTTTGAACCCAGGATGCATGTTTGTTGCCATGGAGACCATCTCTTCTCAGCACAGTTACAAAAGACTGGCACAAGGCCATCAAAGCCCCAAGGGCCTACTGGTGAGAACAAACCTTTCTCCATGCCAGGCTCCTTCTATGTCCAATCATTATTTATTAAAAAAAAACTACCAATATTCAATCCTAGGAAATAATATTCTACAACTCCACTAGATCATTAAAGTAATTATATTCATTTCTTCCCATTTCAATCCACTAGTACACAGTAACTACTTAAACACTGAGTACTGATAATTAGTAACATTCTATAGATAATATCCATATATGATTTTTTTCCTCCTTAAATAATGATGATAGAACTGATACCATATTGGTGGCTAATTTATGTGATTTTAAACATTGGTGTCCATTTTTAAAAACATCCTATTTCATCTGTAATGTGAAACATCTTATTTCATGACTCATATTTTTTGCTATGTGACTTAAAACCTTGACATCAGTTTTAAGAAATCATACTATTCATTAGTAATGTCCTAGATCGTTCAATTAAGAATTTGATGATGATAAAGAAACTAAAAGGAGGGGCCAGAAGCATGGCCTAGCGGTAGAGTGCTTGCCTAGCAGGAAAGAAGCCCTGGGTTCAATTCCTCAGTACCACACAGCACACAAAAAAAAAAAAAAAAAAAAGAAAAGGAAACTGAAAGGATACTTAAAAAGAAAAGGAAACTGAAAGGATACTTATTCAGTGCCAACTGATAATGTAACCAGTAGCACTATTAGTCTGTACATGTATCATCATATTAAGTTCAGAAAATCACAGATTTTGAAATTCTGTGTTTGTTTGGTTTTTTCTTTTGTAAAAGAATCCAATTTCTTAGGCCAGCCAAATCAAAGTTCAGCAAAATAAAACACCAGAAAACAGGTACTTGAAAGGGGTGGGATCAGGGGTAAGGGGTGAACAAATGAAGAAAAGAGAGGGGTGAATGCAGTTAAAAATCCAGTGTAGTGGCTGGGAGTTTGGCCTAGTGGTAGAGTGCTTGCCTAGCATACACGAAGGCCCAGGTTCGGTTCCTCGGTACCACATACATAGAAAAAAGCAGGAAGTGGTGCTATGGCTCAAGTGGTAGAACAACTCTAGCCTTGAGAAAGCTCAAGGATAGTGCTCAGGCCCTGAGTTCAAACCCCTGGACTGACAAAAAAAAAAAAAAGAATCCAGTGTATATTTTGAAGTAAGGGGTAGGTAGGGGAAAGATGTGAGAATGCTGAAAGGGGTGACACCTGATCAAGATATTTTGTATTCATAAACTGCTTTGTTAAGTGACAATGCCTTTGTACAAGTACTTAAGAGATAATTTTTTTTAAAAGAAATTCCCCCCCCAAAAAAAGAATCCAAACCTCTAAGAAAAATAAACATGTAAAAACGCTCAAGGACTGAAAAATCCTAACACAATTTCATCTTAAATGATTTAAAAGGCAACTTTTGATTAATCATACCACCAAAGGCCTAGAGCCTTCTTATCAGAATCAAACCCTGAGCACTGGAAACATTTGGTAAAACAGGTTTTGCCAGTAATTTTCCAAAAACACACTGCCTCTCTAGACTATCTCACCAAAATCCTGAACCCTACACAGTCAGCTCTGAAGTGACTTACTCAGTTTGCTAATAACAGGAAGTAGTCCACCCCAAGTGTGTAAATATTCTGCCCTGAATCCATCCAAGGAAAATAAGAGCATAGGAGGTGAATCAAACCTGGGTAATGAAAAAGGCAAAAAAAAAAAAGAAATATTAAAAGAGGCCAAAAGAGGACTCAGCATGGCACAGGGCCAGGATAGTATTCCCTGAGCTCTGTACACCAATCTTAAATAAACTGACAAGGTAGCAAGGGCATTCACAAAGGATCTTTCACATCCATTTATAACTATACATATGTTTTACAACTGTATAAACACAGTATTTTGGGGTTTGTGGGGGTTGTTTTTAGTTTTGTTTTTTTTTTGCCAGTCCCAGGACTTTAACTGAAGGTCTGAGCTCTGTCCTTGGGCTTTCTCAAGGCTAGAGCTCTACCACTTGAGTCACAACACCACTTCTGGCTTTTTCTATGTAAGTGGTACTGAAGAATCAAACCCAGGTCTTGCATGCTAGGCAAGCACTCTACCACTAGGGCCAAACTCCGGGCCTTAACAGTAGTTTCGGAGCATTCATAATATCGAGTCACCACAAAGAAAACTTCATTCACAGTTCCTGCCATTTTTAAAGCTATACCAACTGCTATTAAAGTATGATAGGAAGCTAATAATTTGCTGGAAAATCAGTAGTGTAGCCCAAATTACATTATGGTTTCTATTGTGTGCTTTTCTGAACAACCATTTTCTGATATTATCTTTCTACTATGACAGACAAGACTTCATACAGGATAAGTTATATGCCATGCTTGGTGTGGAGTATTTTGGGGCATCAAAAATCATGGTCCATGGGGCTGGGAGTTTGGCCTAGTGGTAGAGTGCTTGCCTAGCATGCATGAAGACCCGGGTTCTATTCCTCGGTACCATATACATAGAAAAAAGCCGAAAGTAGTGCAGAGGCTCAAGTGGTGGCCTTGAGAAAGGCCAAGGACAGTGCAGGCCCTGAGCTCAAGCCCAGGACTGGCAAAAAAAAAAAATCATGGTCCTGTGCACGTAAGTATTCTTCCCATTCAGTAAGGTTTCAGCCTTACAGCTAGTTTTTTGAGATCAATATATTTAAAGGTATAAAGATACAATTCAGTAGACACTTTATATTGAAATATTTAAACAACAGAGAAATTCTTTAATGCTAGAAATGATCAAAACTGGACAAATACCTACACCAGGTGACTGAATCCACAAAAGACAGGTGCTACCATTGCCTGTTACATATCTGCCTGTTCAAACAACAGGTGCTGCAGAGTTTTTGCTGTTTCCAGTGACTCCTGGTAGAGGAGTCCAATGTCACCAAACTGGAAAAACTTTTTATATTTTACTCTGTGACATAAAGTTTGAGATCATGTCCTTAGTTACCTTTTTCAACCTACCTCCTCTCTGCCTCCTATCCTCACACCCAAGCATAAAAGCAACCTAACGAAAAGGAAAACATGGCTACACAATTGCCACTACTGGTGTCTGTAACACAGTGTCCTTAGGAGTCTACAGATCTGGCTGTGCACAGTGGTCCCTAGTCTGTATACAACTACTTCAGTTCTTCTACTTTCCTTTTTTGCTGATAAGGAAGTTTGAACTACAAACCTTCTGTCATCCTGCTTCCTCAGGACACCTCTGCCCAACTTTTTGCTGGTTAATTGGAAATGAAGTCTTACAAACTTTTCTGTCCAGGGTGGCTTTGAACCAGGATCCTTAGCATCTCAGCCTCCTAAGTAACTAAGATTAGAGGCATAAACCAACAAGTATAAAACTTTCTACTTGGGGCCAGGAGTTTGGCCTAGTGGTAGAGTGCTTTCCTAGCATGCACGAAGACACAGGTCTGATACCTCCGTATTACATACATAGAAAAAGCCAGAAGTGGTGCTGTGGCTCAAGTGGTAAAGCTCTAGCCTTGAGAAAACCCAAGGATGTTGCTCAGGCTCTGAGTTCAAGCCCCAGGACTGGTAAAAAAAAAATTAAAATTAAAAATAAATAAATAAGTAAATAAATAAAACTTTCTACACAATCAGCACAAAATGTATAGATAGTTTAGGGGGCCATCAGGTAACTAGTATAATTATAATTATAGATTATTATAAATTGTATATTTATAATTTGTGATCTTATAAAGAGAGGAGTTATATTTTTCACTATTGGTTTCCTATAGCACAACTGAAAAATAATGATCACTACTGAACAGACAAAAGTCTAATATTTCTAGCATATTTCATCAATGAAAAAACATCTTATAGTACTTGAGGTCTCTTTAAAAAAAACTCTTCAGATGAAATTAGTTTAGGTTATTGGAATCTGACTTAGGTTTTACCATTGTTTCTTCTGTTTTAAGCAAAAAAAAAAAGTAGTTCCCTATTCAGAAGAAAAAACTTACATGATTAAAATGAATTACATTCAGAAAAAAAATGGATTGAAACACAGGTTTAAAATTTCTAAAAGCTTAGTAAACTATTACTTTACCAAGTTAAAAAAAATTTCCTAAAGATGAATAGGTCAAATCATATGAAATAGTAGATCTCAAGTAGAATAAACATCTCAAATACCTTTAAATCCATTCAAACACATTCTGATTGGCTGATATTTGTAAGGTTCCATACAAAATATTAGAAGAACACAGGAGCCAACAAAGGAGGTAGTTCAAGTCCTATAACATCCCCCTAGTAGCATGTTACTTAATCTCCAATTGCATAAATGGAAATACAAGATATACTATATAAATAGAAATACACAAAATTACAGAAATGTAAAAAATAAAGTTATAAAATAATTTGCTGCAATTTCAAGTCTCAAAACTCCAAACAAAAGTAAACAACCTTTCTTCCTAAAAAAAGAATACAAATATTTCTGCCTTGCAGTCATGAATATCATTATACACAATATCTATCTCTTTGCCAGTAACTTCCAGAGTATGGGGTCACTCTATAATGTATCAAATACAAGATCTGACTATAAACAATCTTCAAGGAAGCAATGATTGACAACTGTTTTTCGAAATGTTTCTAAATGGTTTGAAAAAGGAAATTGTGTATGAGGGGGGTGTATGTGTGTGTCTTAAAATATATTCTTACCCTTCTGGACACTGTGGCTCATTAATGCTCTCACATGGTTCTTCTACCCAACTTTTTTTACCTAAAATATTTTCAAGAGATAAATTAATTTAATAATGATAGTAATTGAAATGGTAATGAGATACATTAAGATAGCTTGCCAAAACAAAATACGTTAACAATAGGAGGCATGCTGGATTGGAGAAATAAAATGAATCAAAGGAGTTATTTTTCAAAGTAAGAATTAGTTGAAATAAGGAAGAAATATGTAATTACAAAACTGAAATATACTATACTCAGCTTTCTTTATCCATATGTTCTACATCTATGAACTCAACTAACTTCAGAACAGAAAATATTTTAAAATATTTCATCTATCCTGAACATGTACAGATTTGTTTAATTGTTATTACCTCCTAAACAATATAGCACAATTATTTACAAAGCATTTACATTATAAGTATCATGGATCTCGTAAATATAAAGTTTATATAAATACTATGGCAAAATCCAAGTCAATTCACCTGGATTTTTATATCTACAGAGATTCTAGAATCAAACCCTCACCCAACACAGAAGGAATACTTCCAATACTTGGATATCTTTTTTCTTTTTCAAAATTGTAATATTTTTAGCTAGAATTCTTAATACGTCTTCCAATCAATTTACAAAATCTTTGACATTTTGATCTCTTAGATCTCTCATCTAAGAGGCAAGTTCTATCAAGAAATTTCAAGGAATTCTACAATCCCCAAACATTATAATAATATTTGCTTGTGAAATAAGCTTTCAAAGCAATTTTACATGGATGCAATACATGGCAGACATCACTGGCATTTCCTACTAAGAATCCTTGGATATAAATCTCAGCCAAATTTAGAAAAAAATCTTCCTTTTACAAATACCACCTGAAGCATGAAGCAGTTATTATCACAATAACTTAGGGATAAGTCACTTGTGTGGAAAAGCCCACACGAGATTGGCCATGTAAAGACAATCATCCTTACTAAGCTGGATGACTGATATGCAGTTAGCACTAGACTAGTTCATTGATCTACTAGCACATTGATCTACTCAGATATACACTTGAGATATTCCCTAATAAAGTGGCCAATCAGTACAATTTCTAATATAAAAGATAACGCCCAATGCAAACCCTTGGATGCCCCTAGGCTGCCAGGGAATCCCTGGGTAAGCCAAGAAGGCCACACCTTGACACACAGGGCTGTAGTTGATGCAGCAATCTCCATGTTCCATGCAGTCATCAGAGCAGGAGCAGAGGTTTCTGGCTAATCTTTTCTCACCACATCTGAATTTGTTACAGGTCCATATATGTCCTGGAAATAAATCACAATAAAATAGGGTTGACAATTCAAATTCAACATCTCTACAGTAGAGAGAGAAACTATTCTCACTGTCACCTGAAAATAGCAGCCATGAGAAACAATAAACTGTATCATTGTTCCCTCGGAATCTGTCACCACTGTGGTCACATGGAACTGACAGAAAATATGCAAGTGCCAATTATTATCATTTCACAAAATAACCCACAGAATTTTCTTACTATAAAATTTATACACAAAATTATTATTATTATTAAACTCATATGAAAACTTTGGCTTCTTCTAACCTTGAAAATGACTGTTAGAAGAAGCCAAAGTTTTCAAGGTTCTCAACATTTAATCTAAAAGAGTGGGCATGATGCCATATGTCTATAATCCCAGCACTTAGGAGGCTGAGCCAGGAAGAGTGAGATACATAGGAAGTTTGAGGCCAGCTTGGACTTAATATACAGAGACTCTATCTAAAAGAAAATTAAGGGGTCAGGAGGTATGGCTCAAGTGATAAAGTACCACCTTTGAATGAAAAAGCCAAGAGAGGCTATGAGGCTCTCAGTTCAACTCCCAGTAAAGAGCACACACAAAAATATTTTTTTAAGTTTGACTCTCTCACCATAAAATCATTCCTCCATGTCACAGTCCAAATCAAACAGAAAATTTTCCTATTCCAATGGTTTTCTTTTAAAGTGTAATTCTCTTTAATGCCTATATGGAAAAAAGTCATATTTTTTTCAAGAAGCTTTTTAGAACTTCTTCAAACTCAAATTAGACTACTTCAGGGTACATTAAGAATAAGCAGTTGTGCTAACCATGCAATGTCTGATAAAGGCAAATTATGTGTTCTCCATGAAGCTAAAATATAAAAGTTGCCATCAAAATATGTGTCCATGCTAAAATTTACAAACCAATGAGTTAGGTCAAGTGGCAGAACTTCCCTCCACCTTTTCCTAATGCCAAGGCTTCTTCTCTTCCCCTGTACTCTCTTTTACCTGGTTCTATGCACGTCTCCTGGAAGTCTAGACAGCAGTTTCCTAGGTCAACACAAGCAGCATCACAGCGACAGTTCCCAAAGGTTCTTTCAAAGCAGCGGCCTTTGCAACTTTTTACTGAAAATTTCAAACAAATTAGATATTTGTAATCATTACACAATTATAAGCAAACATCTACAAATATACCTAGATTAACTAGAGAACAAATGCAAATACTGCCTTGGAAAACACACAAGAAGAGACATACATAGAAGGTAAACGTATATAAAAGTTCAGCCAGGCATTTGGGTGGTTCAGGCCTATAATTCTAGGTACTCAGGAAGCTGAGATCTGAGGATCATAGGTCCAAACCAGCCCAGCCAAGTAAATCTGCGAGACTTTAATCTCCAATTAACCACTAAAAAGCCAGAACTAGACCTGTGCTCAAATGGTAGAGCACTAGCCTTGAGCATCCCAGTGTCTGTCTGTCTGTCTGTCTGTCTGTCTGTCTCTCTCTTTCTCTCTCTCTCTCTCTCTCTCTGTCTCTCTCTGTCTCTCTCTCTCTCTCTCTCTCTCTCTCTCTCTCTCTCTCTCTCTCTCTCTCTCTCTCTCTCTCTCTCTCTCTCTCCCCCCCCCCTCTCTCTCTCTTTCTGGTTCTAAATGCATTGTTATACTATAAAAATTGGCTATAAAAAAGTTCTTAAAAAAAAAACCAACACCTTGTCCTTCTCTAAATCACACAAGCACATTAGTAAATAGGTTATTCAGTTAGTATCCTTGATTTGTTCTAAACTACAAACTAGCCCTGGGCAAGAAGCTAAAGAACAGTGTCCAGTAAGTGAGCTCAAGCCCCAGTACTGGCACATAAACAAACTAATAACAACAACACCAAAACTGTTCCAACTTTCCTAGATTCCTTAAGTAAGTTAGGCTTTAAGTGTATTGCTAGAAAACAGGATAGTAGGAAAACAAAAAGTAAACGTAAAATAATGATGATCCAATGAATAAAGGAAATAGTTTTAGTTCTTGGCTTTCAAGTCTCATCAAGATGCCGCCAATCATGGGATTTAACATTCATTTAAACCTTGGAAGTTGAGGAAATTTATGGACAAAGTAATGGTAATAATTTCTACACTCAGGAACACTGTGTTCCTGTCTCTGGGAGATAGGAGATTATTAGAACCATAGCTGTTCTTTGCTGCTCATTAACATGCATCTAGTAACTTCAAAATATGTTGTATACTACACTGGGCTCATATTTTTTAAATGCTACTGTCAATACCATATTTTGCTGAATCAAATTGAACTCCAGGTGATTATTTCATATATTGAAATACTAAATAAGTAGATACTGAAGTCCACCTTTATTTTTGTTACAATAAGAAAATTTGCTCTGAATGTTCTCCTGAATAAACAGAACTACTATAGTTCATTCATTTCAATAATACATGATAGCTTAAAAATCACTAAACATTTTTAATTGATTACTACTGTAATATCAGAATAGTTGAAGAGGAAAAAAAACTGTAGCATTTTCAAAACTGAATATCCAAGGAAAGCCATTCATATAGAGGTGGAAAAAAATACCCCGGAGATAACAGAATGACTCAATATAATTTACTGTGATCCGGTTTCATTATGTATGGTCATCAATGTTAGAAAGACTTCAACTCTTGAGATAAATGAAAACATAATCAAAAGCTTAACAACTTCAATGTTTTTTTTTAATTACCCATGCTGGCAATTTTGAAACCTAAAAGCAGGTACTGCTCACTTTCTTGTTGCCCAGGAAAGCTAACTAGTCACCTAGTAACCTCCAGAACTGCTTCAGCAATCAGCTCCTGGGGGAGGGAGACTGTGCAGGAATCCCCAGGGGGGATGAGACAGAAGGGACTCCACGGGTGCCACAAGAACTTGGCTTTGGTCACAGTTCTTCTTCCATGTTTTAGAATAAAGTTTTGTAAGTAAATTAAATTTTGTTACAGGTATAACACAAGAGATTCACAAATAAGGCTCAGATCCACAGTACATTTGCACCATCTGTGGAATACACAGAATTATATATCACTCCACATGGTAAAAATGTGAATAAGAATGAACACACACAGGGCCTGGGAATGTGGCTTAGTGGTGGACTGCTTGCCTAGCATGCATGAAGCCCTGGGTTAGATTCCACAGCACCACATACACACACACACACACACACACACACACACACACACACACACACACACACACAGCCAGATGTGGCACTGTGGCTCAAGTGGTAGAGTGCTAGCCTTGAGTAAAAAAAAAATCTCAGAACAGTGCCCAGACCCTGAGTTCAATCCCCAGGACTGGCAAAACACACACACACACACAAACTCACACACATACAAACACACAACTAATTACCTTCTTTGGCACAGCTTGGTTTCAACCCAAATATACAGCCAAGGATTGTTGTTAACACACACACTGACAAAACCTGTCAGGGGAGAAAAAGAAAAGTAGGTAGTTTTGAAATCCTTTTCCTAAATGTATCATTTCTTGAGCTGTTTCTAAACCTTAGCTACTCAACAGGCTGAGTCCTGAGGATACCGGTTTGAAGCATTCCAGGAAAGAAAGTTCAGGAGACTCTTATCTCCAATAAGCCACTAAAAAGGCCAAAGTGGAACTGTGGCTGAAGTAATAGAATGCTAGCCTGAGTGAAAAAGCTAAGGGACAGTGCCCCAAGTTCAAGCTCCAGTACTAGCACCAAAAAGTGCACCAAGGTACTTTTCTACACAAAGGCACAATGCCTTTGTGCCTCTGATATCATCAAAATAAACTCCAGGAAGTAGAATCATGAGATTTTTTTTTTATTTTGTTTTCTTTATGTCTTGTTTATCTGTATTTAGGGAAGGAAAGGAACACATACATGAAAGGTCAAAGGGTGAACAAATGCAGCAGTGGTACAAGATAGGAGGTTGAAAATGAACTATAACAACGTGTTAGAGTAGGGATGTGAGGGAAAAACTAGGTGAAAGTCAGGGAAGGGGTGACATTGAGCATGTGATAGCTTAATGAAAACTTAAGAGTTAGGAAACAATCGTAGATCATTCAAAGTTACTGTATGGAGAAACTCCTCCAATAGTATAAATGAATTAGTCACAATTAATTGTAATTAAGGAAAAAGGAAAATCTTTTTGGAGATGCAAGTTCCTATTTATTAAATCATTAAAGACAACCAGAAATCATGAAAGGCCTCATTGTCACAGACTCTGTGGCTACACATGTTAATGATTGCTAGAAGATTACCTGGGCCCAAATATTGCCACAAACAAGTTGTCTACTTTGGAGTGTTCACTAAAGCTCTGTAAGCAACAATTTTCAATCTGTACAACTAAAGGATTAGAGCATATGAACCTCTAAAATTTTTCTAGTGTTAATCTTTTGCAGTTCCCTCATTCCTCTCCAGCTGTTGACATTTTAAAGTGGACAGGCCTTACAACCCCTAATAACAATGACAGGATTTCTGGAAGAAGATTAAATTATCCATAAAAGAATCCTCAGGTTTGGTGCTTGCCTAGCATGCACGAAGACCCAGGTTCAATTCCTCGGTACCATATACACAGAAAAAAGCCAGAAATGGTGCTGAGGCTCAAGTGGTAGAGCTCTAGCCCTGAGAAAGTCCAAGGACAGTGCTCAGGCCCTGAGCTCAAGCCCAGGACTGGCAAAAAAAAAAAAAAAAAGAATCCTCAGGTTTGTTGTTTGGTTCCTGTTCCATTTTGTTTGTTTTTCAATCTGCTGGTTGAGTGGCGAGACATTTTCTTGAAGGTTCTCTGGAATGTCAGTTTGCAGGGCAATTCCACATTCAGCGTTTACAAGGCACCGAGTTTGTGTAAAGGCTCTTATGCATTAAAGGGAAGAGAAAGGGATACCTCAGGAGCTCAGATGTGGAAAAAAGAGAAACAGTAGCACAGATAGCCCATATTTGGTAGGCTGTATGAACTGGTGGAATAAAGATCTATGGTTGTTTAAAGAATAATAAAATGGTCAAGACTTCTCAGGATAAAAATATCTGAGTATATATACAGTATTCTTCTATTATCCAGGGTTCACTCTCCAGTTTTAGCTACTCGTAGTCAACAAAAGTCTGAAAATATTAAATTGAGAATTCCACAAATAAATATACCACAAATTCTTAGTTGTACAACTATTCTGGGTGTTGATATCTTGCATTGCTCTGTCTCAGTCTAGGACATGAATCTCTTCTTTGGGTGCTGTGTCTATGCTGTATAAGCCACCTGTCCCATTACACACTATAGGAGCAGTGTCAGTTATCAAATCCCGAGACACACTGTCTCAGAGCTTATTTCCAAGTAACCCTTAGGTAGTAGATCAATGCAATTGGCCAGTATGATGCTCCCGTGCCTACATTACTTACTTTCCCTTCATCTCAGCACTTACACACTACTATAACATCTCAAATTATCACATGCAGCATGATGTGAAGGGAAAGATCACATTCACATAACTCTTAGTACAGTATATCATCCATCATATCTGAGTTTGCTGCTATCTTGCTGTAAATGGCTTTCTCTAGCTATTTGTTAAAGTTGATCATAAATATGGGGAGGGAAAACATTGTATGTATGACGTTTGGGAGTGGCTATAATTTCTGGCATCCACTGAGGGTCTTGGAACATATCCCCCATGGATAAGGAAAACTATACACCTATGAAAATGGGGAACTAAGAGCTCTAAAGATTAAGTAAAGACAAATGGACCGAACAAGGTATTAAAAAAATACTAATGGAACTCTCTTGAACCTTTATGACAGTGCAAACAATATTGTAGAAGAGTAATCATCAAACATCTATCAGAACTATTAAATATATTGTACCATCAACTATAAAAACGTAAGGAGATGAAAAAGATGAAACTAACCTGTATTTAGCATTGTGATTTAAAAAATTAAAATGATAGAGAATTACAATTTTCGTTGAAAAATGTATCTGCTCAAATAATGCTGACTTTCTCCTCATCCGCAACGTAAGTTTCACAAGGATCATCTTTTCCATGCCTTGGGAAATTACCATAACTTCTCTAAGTTTATCTCTGTTTTTGGTAGTTTAACCTCTGCACTGGGAGCATCACAAAGAATCTGTAGGAGTTTTTTTAGATGGAGTTTTTGCCATTGTCACTTTCTCTAAGACAACTTCTTCCTTCTGTCATAACCCTTCTGCTTATATATGGACATAAATTTGCCTGCATTAAGTTCCTTTGGCTTCTTATCTCCTTCCTTGAGCCCAACTGACTCTCCCATCATTACCTATTTCCTCCAAAACTTCATTTACATTCCATTTAAGTTTCACCAGTAGCACGGTCAATTTGCTTTCCTTATTTACCTCAAAGATCCTTTGTTTTCCATAACATTGTTATAAAATGTCAAGGAGGCTTCCCACTGAGAAGTAAAGCAGCAACACAACCACAGGACTTGGTGTCTGCACTTGAACTCATTAAAATATGCACCCTGAACAATCCCTGGCAAACTCTGATATATGTGATGTGCCCAGTAAATAGACCAGCTTAACCTGTGAGACAGCTTAACCTGAAATGAGGGAGCTACAGGACCTAAAGTTCTAGAAGTAAGAAGAAGACATGGGATACAAAGTTGCATGACCTGGGAAAGGAGACTAGAAAGACAGCACAAAGGGGACAATGTGGGTGGAACTGACCAATGGGACCAAACAGACATGGTAGTAATATACAAAACTGCAGGGGAACAGGAACTATGGTATATACCCACAAACTATTAGGTTCATGCTAAGTAGACAAAAAAAACCATACTGATTTAAGTTATATCTGTATAACAATACATATTGATGCATATCATGAACTGAGACAAAAATATAACAAGACAATGCCATCTTTTCCAATCATATCCACAGAAGATGAAATTTGGACTAGGTAGTACCCATTACCACATACCCAGTGAGAATAATTTTAGGAGGAAATCCACTTGAACAGTTTTCAAAGTCGTAAGGTCTTATACAGTTGAATTTTCTTCTGAAAGTATTTTAATTCAGCAGTGTCATAATCCACTACCTAGTTTTTATCTGTATTTAAATATGTGGATATTTTCTTAGATACTATAGAAAAGCATCTTATGATTGTAAATACTTGTAATAAACTGAAAAACAATAAAAATCCTTTGCAATTTGAAGAATGACTGGCATCTGCCCTTGCCTTGCGATACTAGATTTAGGTAAGCCTTTATTTTGAATGTAACTAAAAGCCAGAGCATGCCATTAAAAGTTCATATTAAAAGATTGAGAAAAATTCTGTACTTTACCACTTATTTTTCAAAGCTCTTAGAAACTGTCTCACTTGGATTTACATTTCAAAAATAAAGTTTATTTCTCTTAAGATTTTATAAACAGAAACAGCGAGATGCCCCAAGAAGTAAATAATCTTATTTCTGTGAGTTAGAATCTAAAATCAAACCTTCCTATGCCAGGAGGTACTCAGTATTAAAATAAATCTTAGCTTCAAAAGAGACATGTGAACTGACCCAACCATAACATCTAAAATAGACAATATGTTGCCATCTTTGCAATAGCTATCAAGCTAGTATGTCATTGCTGATAACTTTATAAAGTTATTATGTTAACTTTAAAGTATAGTTTTCACTATTTCTTTGATTTCATTTTTTGTTAAAAACAAACTTGATGTCTTTTGATCTTGATCTCTTCTGGGTTTAACTGGCCATCTGTCAACTAAATTTCCCATGATGCCTCTTAAATTAGATAGGAAAATAGTTTTTCAAATCCTTATTTCTAGGCAGGCAACGGCAATCATTCAGTTCTAGCATAGGGCAAATATAGAAGACAGACCATTGCTCCTCTCTGCTCCTTTTAAGATTAAGGATAAAGCTGTTCAGGGGGAAAATGAAACAATATAGATAGATAAGGAGGCATGGAAAATTATTTTATGGTGAACAATTATCAAAAGGGACAGACTCAGAAGTTAAAAATGAGGCAAACTTTAAAAAAAAAAAGGAGATAATCTCTTCACCCATCAAGTCACCTTTTTCTACTGTTAAATAATCAGATTAGGTGGCTCTCCAAACCTACCAAGTTATCTAAATCTGGCTTATCTTTTGATATGTTAAGAATCTGGGGGGCCAAGAGTTTGGCCTAGTGGTAGAATGCTTGCTAGCATGCATGAAGACCCAGGTTCAATTCCTCAGTACCGCCTTGAGAAAAACCTAGGGACAGTGCTGGGGCCCTGAACCCAAGCCCACGATTGGCCAAAAAAAAAAAAAATCTGGGACCTCTTCTTAAATGTTGTCAGGGTTTTTAGTCCTCGGTCCCTTCCAACCCGCAGGAGGGACAGACAGAACACACCCTGACCAGGACAAGCAGAGAAAGGAGAGGGCCGACTGACCACCTGCACCCAGGCCTCCCTCGCCGGAGGACAATCAGACACATTAGGGAGACCCATCAAGGCAGGTGCTCATTTATTGAGGAAGTCCATTCAGTTAATATAGGATGTAGGAGCCTATCAGTACAAAGGTGGGCAGGGCCAGAGGAGGTACTCTCATAGAGGACCATTCAGCGAACATTAGCACAAAGGTAGGCAGGGCTGGGGAGGTACTCTCATTGAGGAAGTAGGATGCATGTGCTGTCCAGAGGGCGAAAGGGCTCGATCCCAGAGGTGGCCTTACAAACCATAGCCACGCCTTCCAACGCCTTCCAACCGGGCGGCAGGCACCGTCTCAGTCAGGTACAGTCCCAAGACCAAGGAATGAGCACTAGGCCAGGAGTTAGGCCTCCTTTTGTACCATTCCATTTCCCTGATGTGACATGCCCCACAAAATGTAAATGTAGAATGAAAGGATTTAGCTAGCAAAAGAATTCCCAAGTTTTCCTGGATTGTTTGTGAGTGAGCCTCACCCATCTTTCCTACCCCAAACCATCATTTTGTTCCATATATTTTTTATTGTAATTAATAGAAGGGTTACATTATATTCACCAGATAGAAGGTGCATTACTTCACATACATTGATACCCTTTCTCATGTCTTGGTCCCCATTTCCTGCAACCCCACCCCTGCCCCTCATCTTGTTTTCCCCCTTCCCTATCCAATTTCAAATAACCACATATACATATATACAATATATCAGATAACAAGGTGAAATACTGTAACAATATGAGATAACCAAGGGACAGCAAAAGAGATGAGAGATAACAGTGCACTAAGAACAACTTTCACTCATTATATGGCTTTTGTTTCTATATCCTGGAGGTCCTTCCATTTAGTGTCATCCTATATGGCCTTATGTATCTAGGTTTTGTTCTATTGTAAATCTCTGCTAGGAGAGGCCAAGGTTTCTACTGATTATGACAAATGAAGGAAGCCAATGAGCCTAGGTTCCTTTGAGTCTGGCTTACTTCACTTAATATGATTTTTTCTAAGTCTTTCCATTTCCTAACAAATGGGGAGATGTCATTTTTTCTGACAGCAGCATAAAACTCCACAACTTGTTGATCCACTCATCATCTGAGGGGCATCTAGGTTGGTTCCATATCTTTGCTATGGTAAATAGTGCTGCAATGAACATTGTTGTGCTGGTGGATTTAGTATGTCCTTGTTTCTGGACAATTGGGTAAATGCCAAGTAGTGGAATTGCTGGGTAATAGGGGAGTTCTATGTTTAGTCTTTTGAGGAACTGCCATACTGCTTTCCATAGTGGTTTAACGAGTTTGCACTCCCACCAACAGTGTAGTAGTGATCCATCCTGGCCACATCCCCTCCAGCATCTGTTGCTATTCGATTTCTTGATAATGACCATTCTAACTGGAGTGAGGTGGAATCTTAGAGTTGTTTTGATTTGCATTTCTTTTATGGCCAGAGATGTTGAGCATTTCTTCATGTGTCTAGAGGCCATTCTTATTTCTTCTTCAGAAAAGACTTTCTTCAAGTCTTTGGTCCATCTTTTAATGGGATGGTTGTTTCTTTGGAGATGAGTTTTGGAGTGATTCAATTTTTTGAGCTGTTGATATATTTTAGATATGAGGCCTTTGTCCATTATATGGTTAGTGAAGATCTTCTCCCACTCTGTAGGCTTTCTAGTTAATTTGCTAGCTATGTCCTTTGCCATACAAAAGCTCTGCTGTTTAATGCAGTCCCACTTATCCAGCCTTTCTCTGATTTGTTGTGCAAAAACCATCATTTTAAGCATTAGGAGTTGCTCGAATCACCATTTGGAATCTCTGATTCCCATTTCCTACATGGGGAGTAGGAAATAGTTCTACTTCTTTCCTAAAATTAATTGCTTGGTTAAAATAAATCTTTAGTAAAATATAAAACAAGAAGAAAAGAAAACATTTTTACCTTAAAAAATTGCAAAGCTGGGTGTCTATAAAGGCCAAGTTGCTAGAATGCTTTGCTTCTATGTGAAAATAATTATTTGAAGTTTCCTGATTGCTCCTGAATCACTAGATCTTCCTTAGACATTTAATAAGCTGAAGAAATGAAACTTTCAAACCCCCCAAAATTTCTGACTCATTGCATCCAACACACTGGCAATAATTTAATGTTTAGTTTTCCCTTCTCAAGTATATTCTGAAATATGAAAGCTGTCTCTGTACAAATAACCAAAAGTCCAATAAAAACAACTCTGATCCACACTGGCAATACAGGATGAAATAGTGACAATAAAATAATGCAAGGAGTCAACTGACATTAGCTCATGCCTATAATCCTAGCTACTCAGGAAACTGAGATCTGAGGATGGTGGTTTGAAGCCAGCTAGTCTGTGAAACTCTTTATCTCAAATTAACTACTCAGAAAAGGCCAGAGGTGGCACTGTGACTTAAGAATGCTAACCTTGAACAAAAGAAGCTCAGGGACAGAGTCCAAACCCAGAGTCCCTGTCCCAGGACCAGCAAACAATGAAAATAAAAATAAACAATGCAAGGAAATGAACAACATTAACATGAAAATCTGCAAAAACTGTCAGCATGTTGACGTTACCCATAGAGTGCAGAAAAAAAAAGGGAGCTAAGGATTACCAAAGGCTTTCTACAGAGAGAGAAAGATTTGGAGACAAGAAGGATCTCAATCCATAAATAAATCTGAGTATCTATACTATGTATTGAAATAGATTCAGTGGGGAAACACAAAAAAGAAAAGGAAATAATGCCCCAATTTCAGAGCTGAAAATCAAATGTCCTACTATGCAAACAGAAGATAACACCAACTTGAGAAACAGAAAATATGGCCAATAATAGCCATTATATCTATAGGATCACATGTCCAGTAGTTTTCTAGAAGAGGAAAACAGAGAGAGAGAGAGAGAGAGAGAGAGAGAGAGAGAGAGAGAGAGAGAGAGAGAGAGAGAGAGAGAGGGAGGGAGGGAGGGAGGGAGGGAGGGAGGGAGGGAGGGAGGGAGAGAGAGAGAGAGAGAGAGAAGAAGAGGAGGGGGAGAACTCAGGGCCTAGATGCTGATCCTTAAACCTTCTACGTCCCCATTTCAAGGCCAGTGGTCTACCACTTGAGCCATAGCTCCACTTCTGGCTTTTCAGTGATTCACTGGAGATAAGAGTCTCTCAGACTTTCCTACCCAGACTGGCTTCAAACCAAGATCCTGGATCTCCACTGAGTAGCTAAGATTACAGGCATAAGCCACTGGCACACACACAATTTTATAAGACTTTTCTATCCTGTCCTCAAAATAACATTACCAGAAGACAGTATCAGTTTAAGGAAACTGAACTACAAAGACATGGCAATTTTTAATACCATGGAGTTGGAAGCGTACAGTGTTTTATGGGACACCAGAGGATATGGAAGAGGCTGAACGAGGAATACAACCTTGAGAGAGATGGTGAAGCATTTAACTATAGAAGTGACACCAGTGAATATATAAGAATGTATAACTTCTGGAAAGATCTTCTGATAACTCTATGGAAGTTGCAAGTCCAAACAGGCAATGAGGGCTTTCTGGAACTTCCCTCTCTTCTCTTAGGAGATGCTTTGCCATCCTGTATTTCTGTTCTCACCCCTAGTTCCAGAAGCCCTAACCTTAGGCCAAGAGCTTTATTTATTTGTCTGTCTCTGACGAGACAGTGCGTTTCAGGGAGCCATGAATTTATTTATTCAATCTCCTCTTTTCCACATCTAGAATGGTGCCTTGCATAAAGCAGACCTTCCACAAATAATCTTTCAGCTTGAAACCAATAAGTTTCTGTTTGATGAAATATTATTTTGAGAAAGAGTGTGAGTTTCCCATTTGCGCCTCCTCTGGGTTGACAAAGTCCTTTTTGAAGTGCCTTACCTATAACAATGATACTTTTTTTTTTTTCAGGAAATGATAGATTTGGTTCTGGTATTCAGTTGGGATGGATGGAACAAAACTGCCGATACTTGGTGATGATAAAGTAGCAGCGCTCACTGTCAACAATCCTCTGACTTTTGACCACAGATAGCTGCATGCCTTCTGAAGGAGAATGAGAACTCTGACTACTGTGGCAGCCTCAAAAAAGAATGAAAACATCATACAAAATGACCACAAAAACATCATCAAGCAAATAGAGCTGAGAAGGTGAAGGAGGAGAAAAGAAAAGGAAGAGCAGTGGTTATGGGACAGCCCTTCCTAACCTGAAGCAGACAATAAGAAGTGTGAAGCCCTGTCTCTTCAGAAGGTAGTGTTTTTCTTCTCTCTGCCCATGTCTTACATACATAGGAGTCTTACATAGCACATAAGAGATGACCAAAAGGAGGTGAAAGGAACCCAGCAAGGCTGAGTGTGTGGTTTACCTGCTATGCTTCTTGCTTAGTTTTCATTTATTTTAACTTTTAGAAGCAAAGTACCGTGTGTGTGTGTGTGTGTGTGTGTGTGTGTGTGTGTGTGTGTGTGTGTTGGGGATGGGGCTTGTGGGAGTAGACAGGACAGTTTTTCAGGGGAACTTCAGTAATTCTTCCTGAATCCCGTGTACTTTCAGAAAGGCCCTATGATCGATTATTCATTACAATTCCAGTGAAAACTTCAAGACTGCATTTAAAAGTCAGTAATGCTGCCTGCCTGGTTTATAATTAGGGTGGGATCATGGTTTTAGGAACAGAACACTCACTGAAATTCTATTTATAAGAATGTTCTTATTTAACCCTTCAATTTCTGCTATTCTTTTGGATGACAATCTTCCCCTTTCAGTAGACATTTCACAGTTGACATTTATGATCCCTATATCTATGTTATCCAGTGTGGATGTGTTAGACATAAGCTAACTGTTAAGCACTCGTGTCTCAAGTAATCTAAAACAATGAAATTTTAGGGCCGGGGGTTTGGCCTAGTGGTAGAGTGCTTGCCTAGCATGCACGAAGCCCAGGTTTGATTCCACGGTACCACATACTTAGAAAAAAGCTGGAAGTGGTGCTGAGGCTCAAGTGGTAGAACTCTAGCCTTGAGAAAACCCAAGGACAGTGCTCAGGCCCTAAGCTCAAGCCCAGGACTGGCAAAAAAAAGATGAAATTTTAATTTTATTTAACACTAATTAATTGCAGATTTAACATAAACAGCTACAAGTGTCCAGTGGAGACTACATAGACAGATAATAAAAGGAAAATCTGATAGTATCTTCTTTCATGCCCACCCACCATTTTGGTCTCTTCATTCTGTTCTAAAATGTTCTATTTTCCTAACATTTAAATCAGAACTTGTCTTGCTGCTAAAAACAAAACAAGTGAACAGAAAAAGATTTTGATGAATTTTTTTCCGATAAGAACCCAAGTCTCTCCCATGTCCTGCTCGGCCCAGCATTCTGCTAGCTGAGGGGCCCCATAACACACCCCATTGAGCACTACATGTGGCCTGGATGTCTCTTCCATGCTGGGACACACATCTCTCTCTTCCTGGGGTCCTGCTTCATCCTCCTCTCAGAATCCTTTTTGCCTGCTTGTCATTTCCGAAAAGTCATCTCAGATTCCATGACTCATTTACTTCCCCTTACATTCTTTCCCACAGTCCTGTGTATGGTTTCTAGGGAGTATTTACCACAGCTGCCTCTTGAGATGCTCATATATGACTCTTTGACATATATCTAGAGTGTTTTCCCTAAAACAGAGACAGTCTTCTTCTGGAGTGTGTGGCCCCTGGTGTTTTGCACAGGCCCACAATAGGACCTCTAAAATTTACTGAACAAGCCGCATATCATTTCAATAATGGAAATAAGACCTCATCTAGCATCTACACTCTGTCCCGCACAGGGGTTGCTTTATACAGGCAAAAAAAAAAGTTAAAAGAATACCCAAGGACATCCAGAAGTTATTGGCAGAGACAAGGTTTACCCTCAGTAGCTTGGCTATAGAACCTGTTCTTTAGCCATTAAGCATGTGGCTCACCTCTCTAAAATTTAAGTGTAACAGAGTGGTTCATGGACAGGGAACAAAGACCAAAATGCGATCACAAAGGTTTCCTGCAAGAGGACATGGGGGTACATCCAGAGTATGAGGAAAAGGAAGGTGAGGGAACAGAAATAAACTGCACACCACGTACTGAGAGAAGAGAACGATTCTGAGCTGACTGTAATAAAGAGGTTCCTTTCAACAGACCTGGAACATGTGAGAAAGATTTGGATCTTGAGCTCTTTCATGATTCTCTAAATTGACAAAAAAAATTAAAAGAACAGAGGTTGAGCTCTCCTTTCCCTTCCCCCTTCCCCATACGCAGAACAACCTGCCCCCTGCACCACATGACACATTGAGACTCCAGGTGGTGTAGATGCCAAACCAGACTCAATGATCTACCAAGTTTGCTTTTCTCCACAAAACTATGCCAAGACAAAGTGCTTAACATAGGACTGACCATGGTAAAGCCAACAAAGGCATGTATGCACTTGACAAACTTTCCATGATGCTTACTACATGCAGGGCTCTATTGTAGGCAGTTGACAAATATTATCTCAGAAATGGGCACATCACAGATCTTCAGGACAGCTGCTACAGATAAGAACTGTTCATGGTAAGCCCTTGAGTGCAAAGGTCAATTGTTACCTAAGTAATGCGAAATAAAGGAGACTAGTCTTAAGCATGTGGTTTTTTCCTGCAAATGGTTTTACCTGTGGTACTCTCTAGAAAATTCTAAGCTGAAAACTACTGCAAGGCAGTCACAATGGAAAACTAAAAATTTAACCATAAGAAAGAGACTTGGGCACTGGAGATGGGCTGAACAATGGACAACACAGAAAATCCTTGAGGACTGATTTGATCTAAAGGACAGTGAGATAGTTTTAAAGATTACCTAGTGAACTGAGGTTAATAAAATAAAAGTCTCAAAATCTTACTCATGAAAGTCAACACTATTAAAAAGTGACCTAGGGAACTATGAGTGGTGTACCAGAAAGAGGACCAAAAGCTCAAGGCTAATCTGGACTGCAGAGCAAGAAAACCCTGACTCAAAGAAAAAGCAAAAGTTAAAAATTAAATTCAAAATCAAAGAAAGAAGGGAAGAGGAAGGGGAAAGAGAAGAAGAAGGGGGAGGGGGAATGAGTGAAGGATGGCTATCTTGTAATAGTAAAATCTTATGGAATATTAAGGAAACAGAAGTATAATTGCATTTCTGTTATAAAAGTGATACATTCAGACAGAAAAAAACACAATATTAATAGCAGAAATAAGACAGAAACAATGTTAATTTTCTTCTTTATCGCTGGCTGTACTTTCTGGCACACATAGATGGTATTTTTATACCAGTGAAGAAGATATTGTAAGCTCCCTAAACAAAACTTTTACATCTAGAAGGAGCCTGCCCAAGCCCTCCTGAAAATCGGTGAAGTAAGGTCACTGTCCAAAGGTCACAGAGCAAAGAACTTGTGACTCCACATTTACACTCTTCCAGACGCCCATCTCTCAAGACCTTGATGTCATTCCACCCAAACCAGCATTCTCTCTCTCTTTTCAAAAGACAATAAATATACAGAATCTTGTATTTGGTCACTTTCATCACCTTAGGTTTCCGCTAGCTGATTGATTGGGTAAGGTATTCCAACAAATCTTGGAAAGCTAAGAGTTGTTTGGTGCTTGCTTCCTGGGCAATCCAACAGTAAACATGACCAAAGGGATCTACTCACAGTGCCCCCCAACCACACCTGCCCACCTGAGCACACTTCGCTCACTGGAGTCTAAACTCCCAGAGATTCTAATCTAATGCTTCTAGGTGGCATCTCCTAGGAGCCCAGTTTAGTTGGACACTGAAGTATTATGGAATAAAGTCAGTCAGTGCCAAGGACATTAAACCTGATTTAACCTCCCCTGAAAAGTCCTGATAAAAGAGTCCTTTGTTTGGAGATCCGTGTGAAGTGTGGAGCAAGTTGTCCAAAAGACCCAGCAGTGGAAACCTGGAACTGCAGACTTGTATTGATGGCGTGATAGGAAGACAAATCCTCCTGGCATTCTCATAGGCGGATGGCTGAATTGGACAAACATCTAATTGTTATCAGATCACAGCTGAAGCCAGAAAATTAGCCCAGCAGAGCACAATAAATAGCAATTAAAAGGACAAGCCAGGGCAGTGTAAGGAAAAGGCAATTAAAGTACAAGTAATAAGAAACAACACAGGTAACATCCTGAAAGATAGAAAGTGCCCCATGATGCGAAAGCAGAGCCCAGGTCTGCAGTGTTCTGCTCACACAGGAATGGAGGAGTTATTTGGAACATCATGTCACAGCGGTTCAGGATCAGAAGAGAGGACAAGAGGCAGCTAGCACCAGCAGTTCAATCCCGTATTATGAGGGTTGATTGAGAACATGGAGGAAACATTGCATGCTGTTTGGGGGGTTGTTCTGTTTTGTCTTGCTTTGTTTTTTCAGTCACAGATCATATATGATGTCACTGGCAGAGCAAAACACTGATTAGAATACCCAGGTATAAAAATTCTAGTTGCTGGGGCCGGGAGTTTGGCCTAGTGGTTAAAGTGCTTGCCTAGCATGCATGAAGACCCCGGTTCGATTCCTCGGTACCACATACATAGAAAAAAGCCAGAAGTGGTGCTGAGGCTCAAGTGGTAGAGCTCTAGCCTTGAGAAAGTCCAACGACAGTGCTCAGGCCCTGAGCCCAAGCCCAGGACTGGCAAAAAAAAAAAAAATTCTAGTTGCTTAGGCCTTCTGGACTACCTCACAGGCCCAGAGAGAGCTATGCGAACAAATTCTCAGGGAATATGAGCTAATGGAGCAAGTTCTGGCTTAATAATAGTCTTGAGTAGGACCAGGGGTTCTTCATTTCTTTTCTTTTTTCTTCTTTTTTTTCCCCTTCATGTATTCTAAATTCTAAAAGGATGATGGTGAAGGGCTAGCTGGGAGAACACATATTGGATAGCAAAGATATAAAGCGCATTCTAAATAAAGAAAAGCAAAAAAAATGAATTACACTGAGGCTTAATAATAACAAGAAAGTGACCATTCACTCAGGGTACCTTGTGGGCCACACTGTGTCCATGATTTTGTTTCATAACAAGATTTAGATGTGCTTTTTGTCTCTATCTTATAGTTGCAAAGTTGGTAACAAAAAATTTACTCCATATTCAATCAACTAAGAGCAGTACCAGGAGTTAAAACCAATTATGATGACAAAGTATTCACCAATAAATTAAGGAGATGAGATTCACAGTATCTCTAGTTTTGTGACCTAGGATAGTCCCTGAAATCTCTCTGGGCCATGGTTTTCATTTGGAACATGTTTTCAATCCTTAACAGAGGGATAATGGCAGAGCCATAGTTAGATCCAAACGGTATAAATATAAGGAGGTTTTGAATGCTATAAAGAAAACTTGTGGGCACAATGTTATAACTAACTGATCCCTTTTATTGTAACTTAACCTTTTTCCCTCTTCCTAGCTCTTAAAACGGAATGTGAACCTTTTCCTTAAGGCAGGTATATTCTCCAAAATCTTAATGTTTGTATTCAATTGTATCCTAAAAGTTGCCAACAACTCTTGTCAGGCAGGCTTTCAGATGACTATATAGCCATTCTTCATTAAAACTATGCTCATTTCCACAAGTAGTAAATTCTTAAAAGAAAACTGCAACATAAAACTTGAAGTGATCTTGATGACTTTTCAGATTGTTACATAAAAATGCATTAGTCCTCCCTGCATTGACATGAATCTACAAATCTGGAATGCCACCCACTAATTCCTGAAAAAATATTGGCTTGGTGAATTATGGCAAATACTGACATGTATCATTGAACACTATGAAAATAAAATCACATTCCCTATCATCATCAACTCCTTGAGAGGAATTTCAGAATCAGGAAACATTAAACTCCCAACGACATATACAAATCCTTCAAAAGTTGTAATTTTGATACCTTCACATTTGATTTCTTTACACAGAGAAACTAATGTCACTAATTATGAGAACAATGTACAACAAAACTCAACTTGGAATAGCAATAGTTTGTCAGAGATTCTTTCAAATCACAAGGGTATTCCATTAGGGTAGAAGAGAGAGGTGGCTGGGGGAGGGGGAAGAAGGGAGTAATTTCAGCTTGTCACTTAATTGTACAATTACTTTTTCTCCAGAAAACAAAATACTTCAGACTGTGGTAGATAAGCTAAAATGCATACTTCTAATTTTGTTGCACTGAAAACTAAAAGATGACTAAACTAAGTTTGAGATTTGATAAAATGTGCTTCAGAAAGGATATCTTTACTGCCTTATCTAGGGTAATCTTTTAAATGAAACTAGCTTTAAAATTATTATTATAAGTCCCTGACTACTTGTATAACTGGTTCCATGGCCTTGCCTCTGCTAAAGGTTTGCCCACCATTACTTTTCTACAGTATCACTGTGCATATAACACCACCATAGAGATAGGAAAATCATGTCCTAATGTTGTTAAAATACTTTTTGAGTTTCTCCCAATGGCCCTTAGGAAAAGCCAAGGGATCACACAGCATCCCTGAAGAACTGCTGCCTGATTATTTTCACGAAAACATTATTTTGGCTATGTTCTCTTTTGATTACAAACATATTTATCCAAAAATCACATAAATATACCCTAGAGCAATGTGAGACTACTGGGGAGGGGCAGAAGAATCTCACACTGACAGCTATGTTTACTTTATTGCACAATGGCATCATAACAACTACTTGAATCTCTTTTCATTTCTCATTCTCCATAAGATGCCACAGGTCCCAGATAACTTTTCTCAAGAATCTTCTGCTAAAAACCAAGATCTTTAAGACTCCAAATCACATCTGGCTAGAAAGTTTGCCAGCTAATGAATAAACAGCAACAACACAAAAAAGACCAAATAGAATGCTTGAGAAATGATACACACAAGACAATATGTCAGAAATGAACTCTCCAACTTGGAGTGGATAGAAGGGAAAGTGGGAGAAAAACCTGGGAGAGGATAATAATATCCAACAAGAAATGTACTCATGATATTACTATGTAACTGTAAACCTTCTGCACATCACCCTGACAATAAAATTAAATTATATTTCAAAAGGGTGCTTGTGAAAATTCACTCTTAAAAAATACCTTTCTATCAGGCTGGGAGTGTGGCCTAGTGGTAGAGTGCTGACCTAGCATGCATAAAAAAAGCCCCAGGTTTGATTCCTTGCTACCATATACACAGAAAAAGCCAAAAGTGGTGCTGTGGCAGAGTGCTAGCCTTGAGCAAAAAGTGTCCAAAGCCAGTGCCCAAACCAAGTTTAAGCCCCCGGACTGGCAAAAAAAAAAAAAAAAACCTATGATTTAAATTAAGTCATTGTCCAAAAGTTTCAAACAGTGGAAGCTCACATAAAAACACTGACTTAAAATGATAGTAAAATGGTTCCATATTTTTGCTATGGTGAATAATGCTGCAATGAACATTGTTGTGGTAGTGGATTTAGTATGCCCTAGTTTCTGGATGGTTGGGTAAATGCCAAGTAGTGGAATTGCTGGGTCATAGGGGAGCTCTATGTTTAGCCTTTTGAGGCACTGCCATATTGCTTTCCATAGTGGTTGAACGAGTTTGCACTCCCACCAACAGTGTAGTAGTGATCCCTCCTAGCCACATCCCCTCTAGCATCTGCTGTTATTTGTTTTCCTGATCCTGGCCATTCTAACTGGAGTGAGGTGGAATCTTAGAGTTGTTTTGATTTGCATTTCTTTTATGACCAGAGATGTTGCGCATTTCTTCATGTGTCTATAGGCCATTTTTGTTTCTTCTTCAGAGAAGCCTCTCTTTAAGTCTTTGGCCCATTTTTTAATGGGATGGTTGTTACTTTAGGGATTAGTTTTGGAGTGATTCAATTTTTTGAGCTGTTGATATATTTTAGATATGAGGCCTTTGTCCGTTGTTTGGTTGGTGAAGATCTTCTCCCACTCTGTAGGCTTCCTAATTAATTTACTAGCTATGTCCTTTGCCATACAAAAGCTCTGCAGTTTATGAGGACCTGGGTGCAATTCCTAAGCCTCTTCGTGCTCAAGGCTAGCACTCTACCATTTGAGCCACAATGCCACTTCTGGTGTTTTCTGAGTAGTTTATTGGAGATAACAGTGTCAAGGACTTCTCTTTCCTGGAGCTGGCTTCCAACTATGATCCTCCGATCTCAGCCTCCAGAGTAGCTAGGATTACAGTCATGAGCCACCAGATGGTTTCTAAGCCCAGTGGTACTTAGGAAACCAGACTATTCCCAAGTTTATTCCCTTAAAGAAGATTTGAGTGTGGACTTATTTACCTGGTTCAGAGCTGTTGATGTGTTGAGTCGACTGAAAATACAAGCAAATGTATTTTCTAACACTGCAAAGTATGCCAAGAATAGTTAGAACCATAAAAACTTTTACCATCTATAGCTCTCTCAACAATTCTTCCAAAAACTAGTAAGAGGAGAAAACAATAACAAATTCTTACAGATGTTATCATAGTTGCTATGAAGCACTGAGACAGGAAATTAGAGTGTTCAGTTAATATTTAACTGAACATTTTACTCAAGCTTGAAAAAACTTCTTATATCACTTTCTTTTCTGAGGTCAGTATTCTGTTCTGATCACATAAGATGTGTGCTTACAACTCAACTCTATAATCTGTCCTCATATTGTTTGCTGCAAGGTTTCCTCCTTGCTTTTCGTTGTGTGAGAGCCACATATATCCACATATATAAGGTTGACAGAGTTGAGCTTATTACTGTCTGGAACTTGAAAGATCTTTTTCTCTTCTAGGAAAAGGTGGTGAAACGGTAGCCAATCATCACTGAGAAGGAGACCACATTTAGCAGGGCTAAATGATAGGTAAGAAGGAACAACAGGACTCAAGGGAAGAAGTAATTAAATGAATACTGGAGAAAGCAGTGGCCTAGTTCTAAAGACTGAATGAAGGGTGTGATAGAAAGTAAAAAAACAAGAAGAAAAGAGGACTGGCATAAGTGAGAGGTTTAATTTGCCAGAATGACAGCTTTGCTTACGGATCCTGGTGTGGCCACACTGGCATTGTTTTTACCTGAGGTAATGTCCAGTGACTAGACTTCTGATCCTAAATTCAAATAATCACAGGCCCTTTCTGGCCATCTCAGTTTTGATCATACCCCAGAAATTATACTAAAATGTCATGTATATTTGGGCCCCAGATTCAGTCTTCCCATAATTGTTCTTTTCCATCTAAGTAAAAATACAATGCATTAATTTAACTAACCAAATGTTCACACAACATGTCAGGCACTATCATCAGTGCAGTAGTAAACAATAGTCTACCTAGTTTCTTAGGAAACTAGTGATTTTTATTGGAATACATGAAACAAGTTACATAAGGAACAAATCTCAGCTCTCTCTGATCTCAAAATGCTCTGCACTTCGAAATAATTTATACTTTATGGCTAGGCAGATGTTAAATTGATAAATCAAAGACCAATGTCACTTCCAAGTCTTAGTAAGATCAGAGTTATTTTGAATTCTAACACTCAGGACTCCAGTGATAAGATGGGTGGATTACAAAAGAAAGGGAAGTGAGCCAAGTTTTACTTCCTCCCTCCCCCCACAATCTCAGATAACTAGAACTAACTTCTGCCTCTTAAAAAGGGCTCTTTTTCCACAGAAAGATGATAGCAGTTCTCAGTAACCACTACCCATACACAAAGCTTTTGTCTTATATAGATATATCTCTGTAAGTACAGCAGAAAGCACAAACACAAAAAGATGATGCTTTAGGAGAACTAACCAAAAGCAAAATCATTATAATGGAGTTAAAAATTACCTGTCAAAATTATGACAGGAAACCAAGACAAGGAAAAATCTATACTTCAGTTCCAAATTCAATTCTGAACCCAAGAGAAGGTATCTAGTATCTGATAAGTTGTAATTTGGATCCCAATGTCTGCCATAAGTGCCCAAATTAAAGTCTTGATATCCGGAGCATCAATATAGGGGAGATGGTCAACTCCTTGAGAAGAGCAGCCTTATAGGAGGTTCTTGGATTATTAAGGATGTGTCCTCAACTGTGGGTCACAGCCTCATTCTCTGTTACGAAGTGGTTAGCTCAGACACAGATTTGTGGTCACTGCCATCTAATGTCTTCTTCACCAGAGACCCAGAGCAATGAAATCTTCATCTTGGAATAAAACTTTCAGAAAGAATCATGGATAATCTTTTCTCTTCATAACAGAATTGCCTGCTCATTTCATTATAGCAAGGGAAAAGTTAACAATCTTATCCACCGAAGCTTACAGCGAATAGTAGAATTGGATTTGTTTCCCCTTTCCTCTTCTTCTTAGTTGGACGCAGGGCCTGCACACAGTGCATGCACACAAGGATTCTAAAGCTCAGGGCAAAAAAACTTTGGAGAACTTCCTGGTCTTTAGGATCAAACACCACCCAAGAAAAAGCAAAGGTAGGGCAGGACCTCTCCTTCACCTACATCCTTTTAGTTTATCTGAGAATACTTCTAAAAGTGATAAATTTCGCAGTCATAGTTTAATCAAGCCCTTATAAAGCAACACCTGTGCTTACCATCCTGGATTAAAATTATGTTACTGAGGAATAGATAGTCTCAAGAGGAAATTATTCTAACCTATTTCTTTATCTTGACAAAAAGTGTGTAAATACTTAATTTGAAGGGGAAAAAAAATCATGTAATTTAAGCTTTTCTCTAGAAGATTTGTCCCTAAAGTTCTTGGATAACAGCTGTCAAATTCTGATGATTACTTAACATTCAAACTAAAGGTCCTAGCAGGGCCAAGAGTTTGGCCTAGTGGTAGAGTGCTTGCCTAGCATGCACAAAGACCAAGGTTCGATTCCTTGGTACCAAATACATAGGGAAAAAAACCAGAAGTGGTGCTGAGGCTCAAGTGGTAGAGCTCTAACCTTAAGGAAGTCCAAGGACAGTGCTCAGGCTCTGAGCTCAAGCCCAGGACTGGCAAAAAAAAAAAAAAGGTCCTGGGTTAGAAATTTTCTAACTCAGTATATGTTACAGAAAGAGATCCCATTTGGTGGTAAAGCAGGTCTTAAGACATTTCCATGTTAAATGATTAGAGTCGCTACCTAAGAGTCATTTGCAATGCACTGAATAATAATTAATATAATGGCCTTTATAATAGTGTCCTTTGGCCAACTACAGCAAGTGTCAAAGATGGAAAAGGATGCCTTTGCTAATGCCTATAATGGATCTATAAGTAAGTGATAAAGACATAACCATTAATTTACTAATGAAAATCAACCAAAATGTAGAGAATGCATATATATTATATATACATATTATACACAAATATGTCCTCTCTCTCTCTATATATATATATATATATCTTACATTAGAGGTTTTACATTGGAGTTCCATACAAATTTAACGTATATTGTTGAATGCCTTATAATATTCTAAACTACTGAGAATATGCAATGATATAAAGGCAAAAGTCTAACAACAAAGACTGTGTAAACTCTAAATAAACTCTCATCAGTGTCAGATACAGTAAGAATGACATATAATACAAAAACGTATTTTGGGATGCAAACATCCTGTGGTTTAAGGAACTTATTCTTTGCACCTTAGGCTTATTTTTAAGTACTGAGACAATGAAACTTCTCAAGTCTAGGAAGTACTATAATATCTCCATGACATATAGTGAAAATGGAAATATTTTCAAAAGGAAGCCTTCAGACATCAGAAAAGACAGTTTTGAACAAAATACTATTCAATTACAATATCTTGCAATCTATGAGAAACCTGTTTTCTACACATTACACTAACGTAGCTTCTTAAATCTATACATAGTGCTTCATTTGGTCCCCACAATTACCTTGGGTGATGTGCTCCTTTGAACAGAGAAGAAACCGAGATTGGGGAGAATTATCCAAGGACCCAGGAATTAGTTAATAACAGCCATGGAAAACTCGACCTTGGTATACTTGCCCCCCCCCCAAAAAATTTTCAAAATAAAAAGCCACCCCCTGGCTTTGCAAAAAAGTTGACTGTGGATTGCTACTGAAATAACAAAATACCAAAAGGATAGCGGATAATTTATGTTCACACAAACTGAGGAGCCCGTGGTTAAAAGAGTGGGCAAAAGAGTCAAAGAGGCTCCAGTCACATAATGTGAATATTGATGGCATTTCTGAACAGCTGCAAGGAAATACCTAGACAGAGCCAAAACGGGGGGTGGGGGGAACCGTTTTCTAGAGTTCCTGCTGCTGCTTACAAGAGCTCTGTGAAATCTCTCAACTGAGATCAGTTTATCCAAGGAAGCTCCAAACGCTGCACCGAAGAACACATCCCACCGGAACTAAGAGAAGACACCCGGAGCGCTTGGCCCTGGCTGCAGGAACACGTGCAGCCCCGGGAGCCACACGCCACTCTCCCCGGGGAGCCCGCGCTCGGCGCCGCCCTCCGGCCCGCCCTCCGGCCTCGGACCTACCAGGGACAGCACTTTATAGGTGTTGGGGTCCTTGGCGGGGCGGGCGCGCGCCGCCTTCTCCGGTGACTCTTCACCCACATCCATGGGAGCCAGCAAGGACGCGGCTGCCTGCGATTCTCCGGCTGACCCGCGGCTCGGGTCACGGCCGTTCCCCGCCGGGCCTTCCCGGGAACCGCGTCCGCCTTCCCCGCCGCTGCCACCGCGGATCCCGCCCAGTGCACAACCATCGCGTTCCATAGTGAACCTGGCCCAGGCGCTCAGGTCCCGCAGCGCGCGCAGCTCCTTTAAATAGCCTCCGAGTCGGCCCCGCCCCCGCCGAGGCCACGCCTACGGCCACGCCTCTGCCCCTGGCGGTCAGGCCCCTGGCGGTCGGACCCTTGGCTCCACTCCCTGGGCCCTGAGCTCCCAGAGAGTGCAAAGCCACTCAACGCCCAGGATTATTTGGCTTCCTGTCTGTTTTGGGGCACTCTTGCCTGTTGACTATTTTGGGTCATTTACGTGGGCGTGCCTTCACTTCCCCCCACACACCTCCCCATCCCACCCCCCTGGCCTTCCCTCCGGCTGCCCAGGCCACCAAACTTCCCAGCCCTTGCAGGAATCGCCCTGCATGGCCCTGAGGCACCGACTGGACTGCAAAGAGGATGAGATCATGGGGCCCCGAAATAGAGCCAGGAGGAGATGGATGCAGCGGCCCAGGAGGCCTTGGCCTCTCCTGGGTGGGAGCACAGAACCTAGGGACAGACTTGTGTGGTTCTCCAGGGAAATGCAATTGAACCCCGTGGGGAGGATAGGAGACTTTCTTTTTCTCCCACGTGGAAACTAACCAGAATTCCTCCCACCAAACCTTGCCACCCATTACTTATTTCTGAGAGGAAATGCAGCCTTAAAACATACAGGTTTACACCTCCATACATAGATTAAGGTTGTTTGGCTTTCCACATTTTTGTATGGTTTCTGGGGCTTCGTCAATTCAACTGTCTTGATTTGTTGACTTGTAAGTGTACACTGGATACCAGTGGAGTTTGCTGTTTCAGCGCTCTCCTGAGGTTGATACTATTACGTAGTTAACTGTATCAAGAATTCTGTCTGGTGGGCTTTATTTTTTAAAACTACAGCATGAACAGCTCTAGCTCTCGATTTGTTGCTGTTGTTGTCGTTTATTTTTTGTTTTGTTTTTTGTACCACTGCCTTAGCACTACCCTACCCTGGCTTAGATAGTGTCCCTGAGGTTCTTGCTCGATGCTCTTATGATTTGAGCTACAGCTCCACTTTTGGCTTTTTGGTTATTAATTACAGATGAATTTCACAGACTTTGCTGCCCAGGCTGGCTTCAAACCTCCATCCTCAGATTTCAGCCTCATGATTCATTTGGATGTGTCAGCCACCGGGCGCCATGCTTCTCACATGTTTTTGTCATTGATGTTTCCTTGTGGATTTTACAACTTTTACATTGCCTGACTCATCAGTTAGGAGGTAGCAGTATGAACAGACTTTCCTGGAGAGAAACTCAATGACTATCAACTACTTTATTGACAGGGGCATTCAGACAATGGCAACAAAAACTGACTTTCTATTCTTTTTAACTTCACAAATGTTTGGCAGGTGTAAAGTGAGATTGCCTATTTAAAATATTCATCTTGGGATGCTCTCTATTCCATCATGCAAGTATTTACTTAGTAATGAACTATTCCATCTTTTGACTTCCAACTAGACATATTATACCAAAAGTGAATAAAAATATACATTTCCCTCAGGTGGTCTCAGTCAGGTAAAGTGGAAGGTAGAAATAACAGGAAAACAAACTTAAAAGCTAAATCACACAGGGAAAATACATTCACACATAGGATATGATGAGAGATTAGAAGAGGAAAGTAAAAGCCACCCCCCAAAGCATTTTCAGGCTTTCATACTGTTATTGACTTTAAGTCAGCAGAAAAAGTACACAGTAGCAACAGGATTTCACTATTTGACTGTCACACACATTTATTGTCACAAACTTGGCCCCAAAGTTTTCTTTGATTGCTTCCAGAAATCAGATTCATGGACAAAAGTTTACTCCAATGAAGTTGGTCAAATGAGTGTCAAAACTTGTAAAAGCTCAACAGAGACTTTGAAAAGTAGCCTTGAAAGCTCCTGAAACCAATAAAATAAGAATGTTGTCTCCATGCCAAGGTAAGAAAAGTCACGGAGGACTTCACCCACTGGAAAAGTTAGTCAAATCTGCAAGGTCACAGATATCTTCAACATCACAGATAGCTCCACCAGTGACAACCATAAATGAGCGAGGCCTCCCCTGTAAGACAGGGCAAAGTATGAACATGTTGCTCTGTTCATAAGAAGGGCCTAGTTTATGCCTGTCATCGTAGGTACTCAGGAAAACTGAGGATCCAAGTTCAAAACCAACCCAGGCAGAAAAGTCCATGCAAGACTCTTATTTCCAGTTAAACAGCAAAAGGCTGATAGTGGAGGTGTGCCTCAAGTGACAGAGCATCAGCTTTGGATCAGAAAAAGCCAAATGAGAGCTTGAGGTTCTGAATTCAAACCCTGATACTAGTCCCCCATCTCCAGAAAGAGTCAGCATTTACTCAGCAAATTTGTGTACCGAACGCGAACGGGATTTTTCAAAAGAATCTGGAGAATTTTCTCCAGATGGCCAAATACTGTCTAAAATTCAGGAAAACAATTTATTTAAACACTTTAAAGGCCAAACAAAATGGAACACATCTGCAGGGCAGACCTGGGAGGCAGGCCACGGGGATGTGGCTTCTGCCTATGACCATTCCTTATTCCACCGGTTGGGACTTTTGTGGGCAATTTTAAAAACCCAGTTAAAATTCTAAAACAAGAAGAAAGCAAGCAGGTCCGGTAAAACTGCTCATAGAGTCTAGCCATAGACATTGCAATGCCTTTGATTAAGTGTTGCTTAAATTTTGTGAAGGTCTCTGTGTTAAGGACCCCAAACCCTAATTTAGAACAACAGTAAAGATGATCATGTAAGAATCTAATGAGATTCCTTTCATTTTTACTATGTAAAAAGTTCAGGATATTTAAACATTTCTCCCTTGATGGAAATGGTAGATGGTGATGAGGCCAAAATACCAAATGAAACCCATATATGTGTATCACTCCGTGTCTTCTCAAGGTGGAGGAAAAAACCCTTAGCTCTTCAAAACTGCACTTTGCTGTAATGAGTTTAACAGCTGCCCTTGCACTTCCTTCAGCATTCTCTGCTTCTCTAGCATAACACCAAAGATATCTAGCCATATCTATAAAGGGAAAATCATACAGCTCATTAATCTCTATGAGACACAGAAAAAATATTTTCATGTTTATCTTTGCTAAAGACCAGCACCTTGCCACTTGAGCCACAGCATCACTTCCAGTTATTTTTTCTGAGTATGTAGTACCGAGGATTTGAACCCAATGCTTCATGCATGCTAGGTGGGCAGTCTCTTACTAGGCTACATGCTCGGCCCCTCGAAGTATGTTTAACATTAGAAAAAGGAAAAATACAATTATCGAGATTTATAATATGTATGCACAGATATATACTATCTATATTGTATATAGATACATATATATAAATATATATAAACAAAAGAAGTCTCACATATATTCAGCCATGAATGCATTAAACTCAGATGACCAAGAAGAAGAAAAAAATAGAAGAGTTGAAATCAATGAAATGTAAAACCAAAACTTGAAGAAAATCAGTGATATTAAAAGATGCTTATTTGAACCATTGTAAATCTGTGATCAGACATAGGAAGAATAAAAGATATGATCAATTCCCAATATTGGGAACCAACAAGTGACAGAAATACTATTTTTACTGGAAACAAAGAAGGAATAATATAACACATATAAATAGAATAATATCTATAAGGAGATAATATAATATATAAAGAAAATAAATAATATATAAAGAGAATAATATAAATAAATATATAAATAAAATACATACAGAATATATAGGTAAAAATATAAATAATTTGCAGGCATTGAGGATAAAGGAAGGGATTGACTCTAGATGATCATAGGGAGACTTTTGGGGTGAGAAAAGGCTCTGTATCTGTGGTTTCAGGAAATTCCTGGTCTTCCATGCTTTGCAGCTGCATAATTACACCTTCCATCTTCACTCACCTTCCCTCTGTGTCCTCATACAGCCTTCCCTCTGTGTGTGTCTTCTCTGTGTCTTTGTGACTACACTTCCCTCCTTTTATACAGATGCCAGTGATTGGACTAGAACTCAGCCCAGTGCAGCATACTCTCAGCCACTTAACTCTTCCCATATGCAAAAACTCCATTTCCAAAGGCAATGTTCACATCCACCTGTGGCTGGCTCTTCCAAAAATCACTTTGGGAACTCAGCTAAGAGCATAACAGGTTCACGCACATAATGGCAAGGTGTGATGAATGTGACAGACAGAGAAAAAGAAAAGGATTGTGTTTGTTGTTTGTTTTTTTAAAGCATCAGTAATAGAGAAAAGGAAAATAGGATGAGAGGGTATCTCTGGCCAGAAACAAAAAAAAATATGGATTTCACAAATATCAAAGTATTAAATAGCAAACCTAAATATTTTAGGGTACTGTATATAAAATATACCCTAGTAAAGCTGATTTTCAAAAATGAAAAAAAGAAAAATAGAACAAATCAGAACTTCTGACTAGAAGTGACAGTTCCAACATACACATTTATTTGCCCGTAGCTGAAAAAAAAATGCTTAACAGAAAAGAAATGGTTTTAAACATGCAAACTCACAAGGAGAAAAAAAATGGAAAAGAGAGACCCAGAATAACACAATGTTATTAGAAGAGAAAGTTGGACTGAAAATAGAGGAACTTGTTGGAAATCTGGAAGTCATTAGAGCAACAGATTTCTCTGATGCAACATAGTCTTTTGACCAGAATACTGCTTTCTTTAAAAAAATACATTTCATTGTTATTGTAAAGGTGATATACAAAGGGGTTACTGTGACATAAGTCAGGAAAAGATTATATTACTTTTTGGTTAATGTCCTCCTTTCCCTAGCTCTCTTCAAGTTTTTCCCTCCTAGAATCACCCACAAGTTGTAGCTGATATTCAACATAATGTTTAGTGAGTTCCATGCTGCATTTGTTCACTCCTTGTCCTTCCATTTCTGTGCCTCCCTTTACCTTCCCAAAGACAGATAAATGAATAAACAAGACACAAGGAAAAGAAAACAAAAACAGCAACAAAGAAAAAGCCTCTTGTTTTCATTTTCTGTAGTTCATTTCTGTAAATATTGTATTGTGCATTCAGATGCATCAAGGCTACTGCCCAGGCTCTGAGTTCAAGCCCCAGGACTAGCAAAAACTAAATAAATAGATAAGCAAATAAATAAAACAAAATAAAAACTTTAGTCTGTAGGACTCCAGAAGAGAGACAAGAAATGGCCACACTAATATATTTAATTGATTGTATATTATTACCAAATTCATTATTACCTAATGAAAGATAGCTCAAGCAAACCTTTAAATACATACTTACTGATAACACTGTAGATCAAGGACAGTATTAGAAACAATGGAAATTGAAAAAATAAGAAATAGTCTATCCTCATATGAAACATCTAGTCTAGTGTGAAAGATACACACCCATTTGTGTATACGTGTTTATATAAGCACATGTATGTACATATATATGCATGCATGTGTATATGTACATGTCTACACATATACATACATTAGGACCACAGGAAGTCCAGCCAAGTCCCAAAGTGAGGGCCATTGTCTTGAAGAGTGTCACTGCTTATAGCTCCTGTGGCTCCCTTTAGAAAACTCTCCAATCGACAGCCACTAGTGGGGCAGTCATGCTTAGCCTGAGGCATGATCCCATCCCTCCATTCATGACTGAGCTGAGTGGAGTAAGATGTCTCACAGATCTGCCTAGTCTATTGACTCAGTTGTGACTAAAGTTTTCTCTGGCATAAGTTGTGAGATTGTCTGTTGCCTGAGAATTTTGAATGGAAGTAGTTTGAAGGTGAATGTAGAAAAAAAGAGGCTGAAAGTAACTATCCTGTACTGAGTCAGCAGAGAAATCTGGTAATAACAGGAAATGAAAATCAGATAGAGGCCTCTGAGAAGGAGAAATAGGAGGGAGGTAGCAAGTGATAAGACTATCAGAGTTCTAGCCCAGTACCTGGAGGGCTTAGCTCTACCTTGCTTACTGTCGTGGAGTTTTACTTGTTTCTTAGTTCTTAAAACAATACCCTTACATTTTGCCATCAACTAACTTAAGTGAGGATTTTCCATCCATATGAAAAAATCTTTCCTAGAATGGGATTATGGAATACTTTCAGAAGGAACTGAGGCTTAGCAAATCTTGGAGGTTCATCAAAAATTAGGTGAAGACTGAAAAATTAGCTGAAGTCCTGCTATTCTAGGATGAATAAGACATACCTAAGAACTCAGGTTTTAGAGAGCACGACTTTTTCCAAGAACTTTAGTGCCAACCATTGGGCACATGTGAAGCTGGACAGAAGGAGTTCTGGGACACAGAGCAGCTCCTAAGCATTGAATGAATGAGGGAACAGAGTGAACTTTTAGCCAGCCTATAGCTTGAAAAAATGCCTTTCTCCAACTCAATAAAAGAGAACATTTCCAAAAAGACTGAGAATGGAATGAGAAGATATATTGTGATATTCTGGTTCCAAGAGAAGAAGATTTATAGGAGTGATGCTGCGTGTAAGTATTCTGAGAATTATTTCAATACGTTAAAGAAAGCTTTCAATATATTTTCAGTATTAATGAATTACATTAAAATTCATCTAAAAACTTAAATATAAAATTAATGTAGTTATAATAACATAAGGAATAATTATTCACAAACTGCATACTTTCTTATGGAACTAAAAAGCAAGCAATTCTGAATTGTCATTAAAAAAACTAAGGATTAAAATTAAAATTAATTTATTATAATAGGAAACTATTATGACCAGAAATTTTCCTTATTTATATATGATTACACCATTGCAAGGAATAAGCAGAAGACTTAAAATTATTAAAATACCAACTTAAAATAAGAAATTGGAAAATGTGTGAGTAATTAATATTGATTGTTTCTGCTAATATATTTTGTGCATGAATTGTACTAAAAATTTTACTGTTTTAATTAAATTAAGGAAAACCCACATTAGAAAATAGACTTCAGTCTACTTTAAATAGATAAGTCTATTGTAAGTCAAAATGTACTTCATATAGCTAACATACCAAAGCTTACTATAGTCTGCCTTAACCCGGCTCACAACACTTACAATGGGGAAAACTTACTAAGAAAAAGTCTATTTTAGAATCAACTGTTGGATAGCTCATGTAATTTATTGACTACTACATTAACAGTGAAGAAAAAGAGTAGGGGCAGGATTCTATAGATCTTTTTGTTCTCATACCATTTTGAACCCCAAAACTTGTAAATTAAAGCATTATACACGGAATATCCCAGACATAAAATATGGAACTGTATATTCTAAATATGTTTGAAAATAATTTTAAATCTTTTAAAACAGAAAATGGATTTTAAGAACCTATTTTAAATGTGTATTGTAAAACCCAAAAAGAGTCACAGTAAGAAAATGTATGCACTTGAAAGGAATGCAAGTCACAGAATATGGAAGAAGAAAATCCTAGAAACATTTCTTTGTTTGGGCGATAATGCAAATAGCATTGCATTATCTGTTGTAGGCTGTCACAGGAAATTGTACATCTTGTGCCTTTTCTCCCCAATCATACAAAGTTGAACTGACAAAAATATTTTATAGGAATGAATGCTTAGCAAACTGAAAAAAAAAAAAGTAACCTCAAAGCTGGGCACGGTGGCTCACACTGTAATCCTAGCTACTCAGGAGGCTGAGGATTGCGGTTCAGGGCGAGCCCAGGCTCTACAAAGCTGTGAGACTATTATCTCCAATTAATCTCTAGAAAAAATGGGAAGTGGGGCTGTGGCTCAAGGGTAGGCCCAGAGTTCAAGCCCCACGACCCCCTCCCAAAAAAATGTAACATCAGGATTCATTTAGGTAATTCTTGTGCTTTGTTCAGAACAGAAATATTTGAACCTTAAAGATCAGAAATGGTGGTATATGTCCATATTCTACTTTTATAAATTATTTTGTGTCTTTTAAAACAGAACATGTGGAGTCTAGGTAAAAATATTAGACAATTACCAGCCTATGAGGAAGCAATTTGCTTCTCAGCTCAGAGCCCAGGCTACAGCACTCTACAGCAATCTTTCCATAGATATGGTGAAGAAATCACAAGCCGTGACTAAAAGGAGTGTAAGAATGCATGGAAACACATTCTTTCACAGTAAGCTACACTGGTGACACATCAGCCTGACCAGAAGCTGTGAGAACATGACTTGCTTTTACAGAATAAAGATTAAAACAGTGACAATTCTGAGAATCACTGGTGGAAATAACGTTAGGTGGTATATGATTCTGATATATTGAAAACAGAAAATAATGATGAAGAATAAAATGATACCAGTTATTCCATTTGGGTATGTTGGGAATGAATTATGGGATTGCAAACTCCCTGCTTGGGAGGACTTCACTAGTGTTTACAACAGCAAGAGCGACAGAGACAAGCTGCTATGCTATCATCCCTATGCGTGGGGAATGGATCATCATTTCTACTTACACGTTTGAAATCAATGGTAGGTTCTAGTCTTACTATAATATTATGATGAATACCTTTGCATAGGCAATATATTCCCATGTGTGTGACTGTATTTGCCAGATGCATAGTTATAAGTGGAAGTGTTGATCACCACTTTAATTTTTAAAGATCTATGAAAATGGAACTTTACTTAGGTTAGGCAAATTTATCCTTCCACAAAGTGCGTGAGGGTTCTGTTCCTTTTCTTCCATACCTCAAGTCAGTCAAAAAGCTGTAACATGTTGGCACTCTGCTATATCCTAGGTACTATCTTAAATGTCAACTCAATTCATCCTCACAAAATGTAAACAGTGCAACATTTATAGAGAGCATCAAATATGCTTAAGGTGTTGTACTTAGCCCGGCAGGCTTTGAAGTACAAGGCTTATAGCCTTGAATCCCATGTTGCATGCTTCAGAGTTTCCCTGTCAAATTGAGGGGCATTACAGAGTACACTGGTATTTCTCTGTATTAAGACAGACTTTCTTAGGGCTAGGAGTTTGGCCCAGTGGTAGAGTGCTTGTCTAGCATGCATGAAGACCCGAATTCGATTCCTTGGTACCACATACATAAATACATACATATACATACATACACACACACACACACACACACACACATATATATATATATATATATATATAAGTTTAAGGCCCAGGACTGGCAAAAAAAAAGTAGACTTTCTTTATATAACAGTTTACAATTATGTTTCTGTAATTCTTTTTCTGTTGGATTACTGGTCATTTTAGTACTGACTTGTCATATAGTTAAGATATTTTGACTTGACTTGTGAGTTTTTCTCACAAATGTTTCCCCCCATTGCAATGTATTATTATTTATGTGTGTGGTCAATATTTTATTTTAATTTTACATTTTGGATCTTTTCCCCTTATTACACTTAAAAATGTTCCTTTTAAGTCATTACACTTACAAATGTTCATTTAAAGACATTTTCAATTTCATTATTTTCCTACTTACTTTTAAACATGTTACTTCAACCAATTTTTTAGTATGAGATATAGATTCATTTTCAGCTGTTTGCCCTTTCTGAATATAGTTGGGCCATTTTTTCCCCTTAATTTCCATTAAGGATCTAAAGAAGCAGTCACTATTTACTGTCATAAAAATAAAAACCAACTGCAATTGAGACTATCATTTGTGATTTATCTTTTTTATGCAGGGCCAGTGTTATCTCATTTGACAGTCAATGAAAGATATGGAAGAGGCTAACCCCCAGACATCCTTCGAATCTTTAATGTGATACTCCCTCCTACTATTTCTTTGGAAGACGAAGCTGTTCAAGCATGGTATTCACAGGGAGAGAGCCTCGGAGGATTTTGGCTAGCCTTCTCACTTTGTGATAGCCTTTGTTTTGCAAGCTAAGGAACCCAAATGAGCACCTGGACAACAACTACAGCTGCCCATTCCCTTGATAAATTCAGAGACTGGACAACTGACCACTTTGCTGGTCCACAGATCCTGTGGGAACCAAATTTGAGCCAAGACTCCACTTATTGCTTGGCCACACATGCTCCTACTCCACCATAGAGACCTTGAGAAGCTATCCAAGTCCCGGGTCTTCACATCAACTCATGCCTTAGGATCAACAGTCCTCAAAAGAGTCACATGTGTTTTCAAATACAGTAACTTGGGTTACTACATTTATAACTTGAGTTACTATTACTTGACTAAGTGGCTGAAGATTTAACCTCCAGGAACACCATGCTCCAACAACCATCTTCATTGTTCTCAATCACTGAGGCTCAGCTAGCTTCCAGTCCTACAGGATTGGTCATTATGATAAGCGCATACCTTGAACATGAAGGCTTAATCTACCAGGTGGTTTCCACACATGGGGGGAGCATGGTAGTTCTTGGAGCCCAATTTTGGGCTTAACCCTGGCCTCCAGAAAGAAGACTACTGTTGATGTACCTTCACCAGAATATTCCTCTCCTGGGATGGCCCATACATTATCGCTAGCCTGTCTATGGATTATCTGGCCTCACATAGCATATCCATTTTACCATATCCAGATTTGTGAATGTTTTGATCCTTGTTAAATAATTTGTCATAGAAATTGAGTTAATTCATCTCCTGCTTGGTAATGTTTTAGCATCATTTTTAGTGGACGTTGTATGTGTTAAATCTAATGTCAAAAAGAAAATGCTCCTGTATTGATAGCCTCTTGCTTTATCTTGCTGGATATATGGAATATATTATTCCATCCTCTTTAGTTCAGCATTCTTGGAGGAATCTAGTTCTATGATTTCTCTCCTAGAAATAGCCAGCATATTTAAAATGGACCATTCATCTCATTTATTGTTCCTTCCCTTTCCTAGCAGGTCTAGCACATCTCCACTGAGCTATTTCATGGTCTGGCAGGGAGATGACAGAGAAGCTTCATCCAGAGGTTCTGCATGGGCATGTGCTTGGGGGGGGGTTGGTATTTGTTTTTGTAAGGCCTTATAATGTTCAAGTTGAAAGTGTAGTGGGAGAAAAGGAGGAGCAGGCATGGAGTCCTATTTTTCCAGCAGGTAGTTCTTAAAGTATAATGAGATTAAATTCTTCACAGCTATTGAACAGAGATACAAGGGAAAGCACAAACACCCTCTGTTGTTAAAACTGTTGCACAGTTTTGCTGGTGATCTTTGAAAAAAGCCTGAATCTCTATTTTTACCTTTAGAAAGTATTTGATTTCAGTAAAATTCCATTGTAGTACTATTACAATACTTCCTATCTCATTTCACTGGTTTTGTTATACCATTTCTGCAAAATGTCCAAGGGTGGGCTAAGTATTTAGATAATATGTCCATCTATTTTTTCTGAAATCTCTGAGCACTTATAAAATATATTAAAAATTGCTTTACAGAGATTCTAGCCTGATTGCAAAATCTTCCTAAATAAATTTACTCAGACAACTTCCTCTGGTTGCATTTTATTAGATTTTTGTTTGAGGAGTGGGAGAAGAGGAGAGGTGGTGGCAGGAAGGAAGGGAAGAGAGCAGTTAGGTTGGGCTCAGCGGACAGAGCCAAATAGAACCACTGAGCAGCTTCCACAGTGATTCATAAATGAAAGTAGGTGCAAGACAATGATGAGTGAGGAAAAGGTTTTAGAATCACAATAACTTCGTTATTCTGAACAGAGGTATTTCACTGCTTTCTGCTTTGCTTTCAACATTTAAAATAAAGGACAATAATATTATCTGCCTTTCCAACTTCAAAAAGACCCATCTGAGATATTAATTATTACTCTGGGCATGACAGCACTATGTACATTTAAAGGGAACCTTTGGACTTGCAATGTTGTTCCTGTTCCAATTACAATCAAATAATCCAACTGAAAGGCAAGGTATTCCTAAAGGAGGACTTTGCCATTTGAAATGGTAGGGGTTTTTCCCCTATTAAATTCCTAAGGTTTTATTTTCACATATTTCAAACTAAATAAATATAAGAATGCATCATGTAAATGTGTTTTTCAAAATAAGACTTTAAATTCCTGCTGTAATACAAATATAAACAAAAATTACACTTTGTAACTGCAAAGAGGGAAAACTGTTTTTTTCTAAATTGATCCAAAACGCTTTCTATTCTAAGGTGATAGCTGTGTAAATTTGACAAATCTGAGAACCAAAGTAAATTTCTAATTATAGAGAACTTGGGGGTGGGGGGTAGGAGGGAACACTGATTACTTGTAAATTTTAAGTTTAAAAAAAATAAAAGATCATTGTGCTTTCTAAAGGGATCTGTGTTGAGACATTAAAAAAAAAAACCCACCCAGCCTTCTCCTCTGCCCACTGAAATTACCTTCATGTCAAAGAAATCTCAGAAGCTTCATTTACTGCTTAACTGTTTTTTTATTGCCCTGACCATGGCCTATTCTCTCTTCCAATCTGTTCTTCCAAGGTGTCATAGAGAGAGGTTTTTGTTTTGCTGGCAGCTTGTAACAGGGTCTTATTATGTAGCCTCTGCTGCCCAAGAACTGTTTGTTTGTTGATCTTCCTTGCTTCAGTAGTCTTGGTGTAGGGCTTACACATGCACCCTGACACATGGGACACTAAGAGGCTGTGGCAGCAAATAACATTCAGATATTCTTTTTAAAAAAAGATTTTGATATTTCTTGATTCTCTTTCCCCACCTTCTATTTCCTTCCAAAGATGTACATAACATATATATTACAATATAATAGTGGAGAGATTAATTATTACTATTCTTTTTTTGCCAGTCCTGGTCTTGAGCTCAGGGCCTGCGCACTGTCCTTGGGTTTTTTTTTCCTCAAGGCTAGAGCTCTACCACTTGAGCCACAGCACCATTTCTGGATTTTTTTTTTCTATGTTATGTGGTGCCAAGGAATTGAAAATCAAGTCTTTGTGCATGTAGGCACTCTACCACTAGGTCAAACCCCCAGTCTCTATTCTTATGTTTTTTACTTAAAGATTTTGCTACGTATGTGTGTGTGTCCGCACATGTGCTGGTAAGGGGACTTGAACTGAGGGCCTTGCACTCTTGCTTGTCTCTTATGTACAAGGCTGGCACTCTACCACTTGTGCCACTACTTCTGGTTATTTGCTAGTTCACTGAAGATAAGAGTCTCATGGTTTTTCCTGCTCAGTCTGGCTTTGAACCCAAATCTGTTCAGATTTCAGCCCCTGAATAGCTAGAATTATAGGCTTGAGCCCCAAGCACCCAAAGATATTGTTAAATTTTTTTGCCAATCCTGGGCTTGAACTAGAGGGCCCCTCTTAGGGCCTCAGCACTGTCCCTGGGCTTTCTCAAGGCTAGAGCTCTACCACTTGAGCCCCAGCACCATTTCTGCCTTTTTGCTATGTATGTAGTAGCAAAGAATCAAACCTCAGTCTTCATGCATGCTAGGCAAGCACTCTACCACTACGCTCAACTCCTGGCCCCAAAGGTATTGTTAATTTTTTTTTTGCCAGTCCTGGGCTTGAGCTCAGGGCCTGAGCACTGTCCTTGGACTTTCTCAAGGCTAGAGCTCTACCACTTGAGCCTCAGCACCACTTTCCAGCTTTTTTCTATGTATGTGGTACCGAGGAATCGAACCCAGGTCTTCATGCATGCTAGGCAAGCACTTTAACCACTAGGCCAAACTCCCGGCAGGTATTGTTAATTTTAAACTACCCTTTGGCCAAGACCAAATGATTGATGTCATTTTGCTAGAGAAATAGTACTTTGAAATGATTCTCCTAAATATGTAAGAAGTTTATAATGGAAAAATAATTAAACTAAATCCCTTGCTAGATCCAAGCTGTGCACAAGATTTAAAATTGGAACTCATGTGGGTTATACAATAAATTTCAAGTGAACCAGAAGGGAAGAAAGAAAATATGCATATCAAATTGAATTATTCCAGTTGATTGTTCATGTAAGCCAATCACTGGTAAACTGCCAAATCCACCTCCTTGCCTTGCTTGCTTCACACTCCTAATAGAAGCAAAATACCAGTTATGTCAATAAGGGGGAATCTAAGACAGAACCAGGGAACTGGGGAAAATCTTCCTTCTTACCCCCTAGCCAAGCACAGATCACCAGAATCTCCCTGATAAGATCATGGGTATATCAAACCATGGATCCTCTGTAGGCTACAACATATTAACCTGTTAGGAAGAAATGTATATATCAGAAAAAACATAATATTCAATATATGATATAACTTTTCTTTTGAAAAACCAAATAAAAGAAATTTCTAATTTTCAAGCGGGTGTATGGATTTTGATACATTTATTATACACTGCCCACAGACTGAAATATCTGTGCTTCCCTAGGTGTAAAAAGAAAAATCTTACCCTTATCATGTATCACAGTTCAAGGCACAAAAGTCTAAAATCTATCTTTGACCTTTCCCTTCCTCATTTGGCCCTTTTTTAGGTCAAGCATAAACCAACCACCTATGGGGATAGAAGAATCTGAATTATGTGCCTGCAGTTTGCTGAATGAGTCCAGGTGAGTATGGATTCTAGAGAGCCATGGCGATCCCAGGATAGAATGGTTTTCTTTCCCACCAATCTCCTAAAATTGAAGAGGAAAGAGAGGAGAAATGGAAGGGGAAACTTGGCCCACACTATCGACCTGGGCTAACCTTAGAGCCAAATTACTATAGAAAATGCATTGAAACCAGACATTGTTACTACACTGGGAAAGTATTTTGCATGACTAATAGTTTCTGAGTCTCCAAATCCTGAAGACAGTTGTATGCAAAAATGCACTAATAGTTCTCAGAAAAACCATAGGACAGTTAAAATTATGTCTGCTCTGAGAGTCAGGGAATACTGACTCATCTATGCTATATTGTTGATGGTTTATTGCAGGGAAATAAGATGGAAATATGTCAGTTGTGGGATTTTGAACCGTGATCCTCAGATCTCAGCCTCCTGAGTAGCTAGGATTACAGGTGTGAACCACTGCGCCTGGCCATAAATCATTACCATTTTTACCAGAGTTGCCTACTGGAATTGACTAGAGGTTGATAAAAATAGCTATTTTTTCCATATATTTTTATTGTAATTAATAGAAGGGTTACATTATATTCTCCAGATAGAAAAAATAGCTATTTTTTATGCCTGAATTTATTCAATAGTTGAAGTTCTTTATGGTCAGTAGCAATTCCAGAAGAGTGAAGTGTAGAGATTTTGTGGACTCTATATTCAATAACTAAAAATGATCATCAGTCAGCACCATACTTCCTGGGGCTCTAAGGATCCTTGAGCTCAAGACAGTACACATGGGAAGGTACTTGCCTCCTTGGCTGAGGCTGGCCTCAACTCATCTCTGCCTACACTGACTGAAACTCTAATTTCAGAAACCAAAGCTCCCAGATTCCAGTATTCTATCCTTAATCTAAAAATCACCTAATTGTGATATAAGACACATTTTTGACAAGTTTTGACATTCTGCCTGTAAATGCAAATATTCTCAGAAGGATCGCAGAATGTATTTTAACTAGTATTTTGTATATGAATGGAGAAAGGTGAATTAAGTAAACAAGAGAGAGGAAGGGGCATTGAACATTTGAAAAAGCTGCAACTAATGAGCACTCATAGAGAGATATTGGACATAGAAGAGTGTGCTTGTTTATTTCTTGGCCTTGTATAGAAACAAATGCTTGACAAAAATTCCTCCTTAGAAAATAGCACATGTAATCTAAATGAAACATGGTAGAAGCCTTTAAGTTAATTCCTTTATTGAATGGATTCCATAAGCAGCTGTAACAGTTAAGGGTAGCATGGTAGTGCAGGAGCCAAGAGGCTGGCCTTGGAGGACATTTCAAATGAAAGCGAACACTGTAAGATTCTCCTCTAAGAAGCCATTGCACAGCCTATCTTTTATTTCTAAGAGTTTATTTCTAAGGATTTACTGTGCGTATATAGATTGTTGGCCCTTTTGGAAACTAATAATTTAAAGCAATATATTTCTTGGCTTCATTAATGGCCGTTACAGTGCTGTTTTTTTTAAATCAGATTTTCATGGTGTTTGGTATTCGTTGTTACAGAGATAGAAGTCTGTGAAGATTCGCTTGCTATTGATTTTTCAGCTAATAAATACAAAGGCTGAAATATACAGGAACATTTATAATCAAAGGCATAGGCAATTTCTTATGATGTTATTAATACTGTCAAGATAAAATGGTGACCTGGAGAATACAAGAGATGACTATAATTTCACAGAACAATTCACCTGCACCTGTTGCAGAATGTCCTGATACCTAGATCAAATTTGGTTGTCCCTGAACAATCTGTGCATACAGTAGCAGTGCCTTGATAGATTGTGACTTGTCTTCTTGGTGAGTGTGATTTCAGGCCGTTGGGAGTTTGGCACAATTGGTAGATAGAACATTTTTCTAGGAAGCAGACTGCCCGGAATTCCCTTTCCAGTATTTGAAAGAAAAAAGTTTAAGGAAGTCTTTAAAAGGGCAGAAAGCACACAGGTAGTATTAACGTGTCTTGTTAACTTACACCCTCGTGAGTTTCCCTCCTAGATAATCTTGTGGTGGAGGTGTGGGTTGCTGCTTATAGATCAGAAGAGCTCCTGAAAATCTTGGCTTGTTCATTGTTGATAGGCCTGCAAATGGGCTTAAATGCCTTGTAAAAATAGATACACATGAGTTATTTAATTTTTTTCCATATCAGCATTGAGTTTCAACAAAGGAATTCAGAAGTTGTGCCTGGAGAAAAATCCTGGAAATGAGCTACATGAGCTGAGATGCCCCCAAGTTTCACCATGGGAGATAATATATTGCTGTTTCACCAGCATAGCCCCTCTAGTGTTCAGTTATTTCTTCCTTTCTCTAGATGAGAAATTCAGAGTCTTCCATAGTCAGGGTACACACTAGAGCTTGATCCTTCCTTAGCTCAATCATAGTAGCTACAGGATAAGTGCAACTGAGTCTCCAGAGAAGTTTCTCCCTGGGGACACTGATCAGTTCTGTCATGTTGTTTACTTGCTACTCGGAAGCATAAAAAAGTGTCAGGCAGAGCTGGCTTTCTGTATCTGTGGTATCTGCAACCACAGATCCAACTAACCACAGGTTGAAAATATTCAGAAAAATCTTGTTGAATATATACATATGTACAGGTATTTTTCTGGTATTATTCCCTAAGCAATACAGTGTAACAACTAATTATATAGTATTTACATTGCACTAGGCATTGTAAGCTAATTCTAGAGAAGGTTTAAGGTTTTATGGGAGGATGTATATAGTTTGTATGCAAATACCATGCATTATAGGAGGGACCAGAGTATGTATGGAATTCAGTATGATAAGAAAGCTGTACCTCAAAATCCAAACTGCCACAAAATCTTCTGCCCACTTTCTCCTCCCCATATGTTGGCTTTTTGTTCCACTGCAATCTACTTAAATCTTACAATTTAAAATTTACAGCAAATAGTTCTGCTTTTGCTAGCTGTGACACTTTAGGCCAGTATTGTATTACTTGTGGCTTTGATAAACGGAATAAATGTTTCCACCGGTGCAGTGTTATTTCAGTTGATGACAGTTTCTATTTATACATATATAAGAATATTAATATGTATACATGTAATATTTTATATGATTATTTAAAGTTGTGAACTGATCATGTTTTTTGAAATCTCACATGTAAGAATATCATAAATACGAATAAATCTTTTTCTAATCTAGAATTGAAGTTTGTGGATAGTTATGGTGAATTAGGCTAGTATTGAGATTTGAAACACTTGATAAAGTGTTTCCTCTCTCTAAACATTTTTGGATCACCATTTTCCCACTAAGGACAAGTCCGACTCTTTTTTTGTGGTGGTTGTTGGTTGCAGAATTCTGGGCCTGGTCCCTAAGCTCTTTACTCAAGGCTAGCGCTCTACCACTTTGAGTCACTGCACCACTTCCAAGCTCCACACTTTTAACAAATATACACTCATCGAGTGGTTAGCATGTATCTCAGGTACTTACTACTTGCCAGGTATGATGGTAAGCAATACAAGCTACTGTGGTAAGCCTCAAGTTCATGGAGTTTATAGTCAATAAAAGACACTAGGAGGTGGTAGCTGATTAGTGACCACAGCAAGAATACAACTACAAACTACTAAAGGCTATGAAGAAAAGATATTCAAAGCTACACATTATTTAAACAATTTACAACTTAATCTGTGTTAACAAATAAGTTTGGAAGCATGTCCTATGTTTGAGAAAGATTCAAATGATTTGATAACTCCACTTAAATGGCTAATCAACACCTAAACTTCAAGGTCAAAACCAAATGCCTTCTCTTTTCTATAAAACTGTCCCTTGTTCTTAGCTGATGTTCCCTATACTTTCAGTTTCCCAGGGGAAAATCCTTGGTGTCTTCTCAGCTTCTCACCTTCCTTTAATCCTTACAGCCAATCTCTCAACAAATCCGTGGTCTTCTCTGAAAAACAACATGCAAAACTCCAGCCACATCTAACTCCATCCACTAATGCCACTGAAGTCTAGATCACCTGGACACTACAAGGTATGAAATCTGCCTTTTCCCTTTCTCCTGTTAAGAGAGAGCCTCTTGTCAGCTTTGTTTATGGACCGAGCCTGCTAAGAGCTTAATCAGTGTGCTACTCTATTGCTCAAAACATTCTACACCCACACACACACTCCAATAAGTTCAGAGAACAATGGGCTACATTGAAAGATAAGGGGCCTCATTACCCCTCCACCTTCCTGTTCTTCTTTCCCCACTCCTATCTAGCCACCTAACAGCCTCCTTGCTGGTCCTAGGATTTGTCAGGCTCATGCTAGCTTCAGAGTTTGATTCCTTCTGTTTCTCCCATCTGAAATGGCCAGAGATCTGCCTGGCTCCTTCCCTTGATTGGCTTCAACCCATGATCCTCAGATCTCAGCCTCCTGAGTAGCTAGGATTACAGGGGTGAGTCACCAGCACCCGGCTTGGTGAGTTATTACACACTATGAAGTTTCCACAGTTGTAAAAATATAAACCAGTAGCACTGTGAGCATCACACATGGAATACCCCATGGGGCATAGCTTTTGTAGATATAGTACCTGTCATACCATATTTTATGTGAAATGGTCTTATAAACAGTTATATATTTATAATATACATACACATAATATATCTACTTATATACCATATATTATGCTTGTGTTTATTGTGCTGGAGAGTAAGCCCACGGCCTTGCACACACTAGGCAAGTAAGTGGTCTACCACTGAACTACATGATCTCCTTTTTGTCTGAGTTAGGGCCTTGCTATGTAATCCAGCATAGTCTTGAACTAACTAGGAAGTGCAGACTGGCATCAAAATTATAATCCTCCTGCCTCAGCCTTTCAAGTGTTCTGTTTAAAATGTGTATTACAATACCTAGGAATATATAGTCAAACCATGTTCCATGAGTCATAAATATATTTGGAATGCTGCTCCCTCTGGTACCCTAGGGACCTCTCAGAATATTAAATCTCAGTAGCATGGTTTCTCCTAATCTATTGTGAGAATGCGAGAAGCCCAGCTAGCTACCAGGAAGTATCAGCAGCCGAAAGATGCCACCATCTACTATGAGAGGTGTTCAACCCATGAACACGTGAAGCCAAAAATTGCTCTCGTTAATACTATTCAACATTAGAAAAATGGAGAAGTAAAGACAGTTCTTAAAGGCAAAAAGCGCAATATGGAAAGCTGGCATAAGTTGGGAGTGCTCAAGTGGCATAGCACACATAAGGCCCTGGGTTTAAGATTCCAGATCCATCCCCAATTGCTTTTGAAAATTAAATCGGAGTATATTTACCAAGAGAGAAAAATGAGAATAGGGCTGCTGTATTGACAGTTTCCTAAACCACAAGCCTTATCTTGGTTCTAAAATACATTTGTGAAATCAACTGAGAGTGACAGAAACCAATGGCATTCATGATCATGATTCATTCATTCGTTCAAAAATTACCTACTGAATGGCTATCTTGTGCTGGTCAAGTGGTTTTGTTGTTGTTGTTGTTTTGGGGTTTTTTTTGGGGGGGGGGTTGGTGAAAAATAGTTCCTTTCTACGTGATAAATAACTCCAGGTAATCATTTTCTGGTAATCATTAAAGAAAGCAATGTCATATTCAGAGAGCAGCTGTGTATACACAATTTTTTTTGATAAAGCTTTTTATGGGACACTAGGAAAGTGCGTAACTTTTCAATAGACTTGTCAATAGACAGGCCCTTGACCAATGCACAATTAAACATTTGGTAGACTGTTGGCTTCACTGAGATCAGTTGGGCAGGCAGTGAGCTAAGAGAGTGACTTTGGATTTGTACATAAGAAATCCTGATCAGAGAGGATACAAAGGCCTTAGATACCTGAAGTATTGACGTCAGCAGCCATGCACTGCAACTAAAATGAAAAGAGATATTGTTAAGCCAAGGACAATACCAAAGATGCTGAGTGGGACTAAGATTACAACCCATGAAGAGCAACTGAAAAAGAAAAGCCCAGGTGTTTGCCCTGAGAGAAAAAGACATTCAGGAAACACATTAACAGCTGCCTCCAGGATAGAGAGGAAAGAGGGCGCTGCAGGGTGGAGGGAGATGTGACAAAAAACACTGGGCATTTGCTGAGTGCCTCTGAGTCAGAAACTCCTCAGGTACATTATCCTGTCTAATCCTCCCCGGTGCCATTCAAGTATGCTCAGCTCTGCATGCAAACACATTGCATCTGATGCATGTGTGCAGGCAGCATATGAGAAACATGGCAAGACTTTCTGTTCCATGTAGACAGTCTCATTTTCCCTGGCTCTCTATGGCTGTTTTTCTCTCAATTGATTCTCATTGCTTGTAAAAGTATGAAGCAGCTAAGGTCTGTAGGTCTCAGAAAAGAAAAAAAGGGATATATTTTCTTTAGGACCAATCTTTAAGTAATTGATGTAGTAGAGAAACAACTCTTTTCATGCTTAGGTTAAATCTCAGCACTGAGAAACACAGATATAGAGATTGCAGCTACAGTATTGTGGTGACTCATTCTCTACAACTATAGTGACAGCATGGCCTAAACCTCACACAGGCTGTGGGAGCCATGAACAGATTTCATAAATGGGAACTTTGAACTTAAAAATATCTGTTTCACCTTAGAAATGAGAAAAAACAAGTGTGCCTGGATGAAAATCTTTTCAATTACTTTAGTTCAATAAACATTTCTGAATCAGGCTTCTATTCCTTTAAAACCTATGGTTACCTTTAAATTAGTTGTGGTTTATAAAGGCCCTCCTTAATTGCAATGTTCATGAAGAAAAGAACCCTTTCAGAGAGACCTCAGAAAAATACGTGAAAAGGTTCTTTGAAAGCTATCGCATTTGGAAACTGACTTTCGATGAGCTGCTTCTTGCTTCAGTGATTGGCTAAAATATATTCAATGACTTTGTCTTTATTTTTAATATTTCATAGTTCACTTTTCCCAGTCTTTGTGAATAAACCAAATCTCTTCCTGATATTCCCTTTGCAAGGAAGCAGACAACATGAGACCCAACATTCCTTTTCCATGGTAACTTGTGCAGCAGATCCTGCAAAGCCAAGGCTCTGTGGTTAGAGAGCCCATAGGCATGAATTTAAGAGCTATTTCAGAAAGCAGACATTGAGAGAGCCCAATGCCAGTGATTCATGTCTGTGATTCTAGCTACTCAGGAGGCTGAGATCTGAGGATCATGGCTCAAAGCTAACACCAAGGAAGAAACTCTGAGACTCTTACCCCCAAACATAAACACACACACACACACACACACACACACACACACACACACACACACACACACACACTCGGCTACTTGAGCTATGGCTCTAGTACAGAATTAGCTTTAAGCACAAAAGCTCAGAGACAGCACCCAGAGTTAAAGCCCCAGAACCAACACAAAAAGAGAGGGAGCAGAAAGAGAGAGAGAGAGAGAGAGAGAGAGAGAGAGAGAGAGAGAGAGAGAGAGAGAGAGAGAGAGAGAGAGAGAGAGAGAGAGAGGGAGAGAGAGAGAAATGGACATGGAAATGTGACCTGTATCCAATGGTGGAATATTATGGTTTAGGATTAGACAATAGACAGGATTTGTGTTTTCTCAGTAACTGCCTTGATGCCCCTCCCTGCTTGGATGGAAGAGGAGGCGGGGACACGCAGGATTCCAGTCACAGATCCAGTTCATCAGTCCCATGGGCTCTCCAACCAGAACCATGCCAGTCCTTCTCTCCTTCCAAGTGGTTCTTTGTTAATACTGTCACCAAGTATTTACATGTCAGGAACTATAGATGTAACTTAAGTTCATGATTGTATGCAATTCCCACAGCAACCTCTTTTTTCTCATTACTTATTTTAGTTTTTAAAATTTATTTTATTTTGAGATAGAGGCTGAGCAAGGTTGCTTCAGTAATTTGTTGCTAAGTAGTGACAGAGCCCAGAACCCTAGATCTTCATGGTTATGCTAAAATGCTTCTTCTCTCTGAGTTTCCCAAAGAGTCCAAAGTCCATAGATGACTGAATTCAATCTACCAAATCCTAAGGAAAAGGAAAACCCCAGGTAGGTTATAATTTGGGAGCTAGGCTATCTGGCCACTAAAAACCCAAGGAATCTTATGTCAGGAAACAGGAGCTGTGGCGGGTATAGGCTGAGTCTTCAGGGTCATAGACTCAGCCACAGCCTGGTAGAAAAGCCAAAGGCACTGAGAGATGAATCTCATCTTTCCCTGTTCTTTTACATTTTTGTTTCATTTTCTTGTTAGCTTTTGGGCTTTAGAAACCTGCCAGAAAAGCCTGAGAACAGCCTTGGGAGACCTTGTGGCAGTCCCCCATAAGAGTGGTTAGCCAGACTCCTCAAACTCCCATGCAGGTCATGGAGACTTGTCTGTTAGGAGCAGCTCAAAGATACTCTTTCAACCAAGATCATTAGTTTAGCACCAAGGAGCCATTGTGCTTTAGAATGCTTACCATTGATTACTAGGTCAAGATAAGGATTTCTCTCTTTTTTTTCCCCCTTGAGACCTCTGATAGTACCGGACTTTTGATCTCCTGAAATAGATATAGTCTTTCCCATTGAGAGTGATGTGGAGAGAAAGGGGAGGGAGGCGAGTATGAATAAATGTCCATTGTACTACTTTTCAACAATCCTGTTTACACCTTCAGTCTTCACATAAGCCACAGGCATGTTATCACTCACTGTTACAGCTGAGAGCAAGACTCCAAAGACAAGCAAAGGCCCTCCTGAAAGGCTTTTCCCACCAAGTAATTTGATGATTAGAAACTAGCCAAACCAATGGCATTCCTCTTTAACATATATTTTCTCCCTTTTCTCCCCTTCGTGCATTCTACATATAATCCTGACAGGAAACTTAGAAAACACATAAAAAAAGATTATAGGTAAATTAAAATCAGACATAGCTGCCCTTCAAATAATTCTGTACTGTATCTTCCAAACTTTTATATTAAAATATAAACTGACATCTTTTCAGACAAAAAAAATGGATCAAGTTCTACACATGACTTTGTAACTTGCTCTGAATAAGATAACATGAAGAACTTTTCAATGGAAAAAAATGGCAATTTCTCTTCCCTACAGACTAAACAAGCATACCATCTTGTATTATTATTTCACATTTTCCAATGCTGACCTCATGAAACACGGCTGAAGTTCAAAGTAAACCTTAAGGCTTTTGAACTACTTTCCTTTAGAAAGATGGCATCCATTAGCAGTTTCACTAGCAGTGGGGAATGTTCAATAAAGAGCCCTGGAATAATTCTGCATGAGGAAAAAGGATTTTAACTGTTCTACCATTAGCTCATCCCTCCATTCACACTCCGGGACTCTTAACAATATGAGACAGATAATGTTATTACTGTGAATACCCGGTTGCCCTCATCTCAGATTTGTTTTTTGCCAGTCCTGGGCATTAAGGTCTAGGCCTGAGTATTTTCCCTGAGCTTTCTCAAGACTAGAACTCTACCACTTGAGCCACAGCACCACTTCTGGCTTTTTTTTCTATAGATGTATTACTGAAGGTCTTTGTGCATACTAAGCAAGCACTATGTCAGAACAATAGGAAGTCCTGGGAGCCTTCCAAGCAGCCATTGAAATCATGTGCAATGTGTTAAGAAAGAAAAGCAAAAGCCAGCATGTGTGCTCAAGAAGCTGAAATCAAGTGGATCATGGTTGTCGTTTACCCTGAACAAAAACCATTATCAAGACCTTATCTCAACCAGTAAAAAGCTTAGCATACTGACACATGTTTGTCATCCCAGCTATGGTAGAAGGATCATGATCCAGGTGAGCCTGGGCAAAAAAAATTGAGATACTATTTTTAAAAATCCACATTTTCAAAGCCAAACTCCTGTCTTTCCCCAAATCTTTTATCTTTAAGAGACAGGAAATACCACCTGCCTAAGTTCAGAAACCTTGATAAACTCATGACTTCTTCATTTTCTCAAACTCCTCTAACTTCTGTCCCACAAAAGCAATTGACTACCACATCCATTCAGGCATTCTCCTTCTTTCTTTCACATAACTCTCCATTTGCCTGCCCCTTTCAGGCCTTATTATCTCTCATCAGAGAAATGACTATTCTTTCTTATGACTGTTCTTATATCAATGATGGCAGATACAAATTCAAGTTGCTAAATTACATTTTAGTTTCTGATATATAACCAATAATTTTTCAGTCTTTAGTCTTTCTCAGATATTGTACAGGCAACATGCAATTTATCTGGTGGCCCTTCCATATTGCCTTAGAAGTGAGCAGACAGACCTTATCATGGTATCCCATTCTTTCTATCTTCAAATGAGCTTATTGATTACCAACTCAAGTTCAAGTTCTTTGGATAGTATACAAAGCCCTCCATGGTATGGCTCTTCTTTTCCTCTTCAGTCTTCCCTCACAAATCTCTCCTTATTCACTTGGCTCCAGATATGCCAGTGTTCTTACTCCTGGAACCTATCGAGCTATGCTCTGCCATGGGACTTGAAGGTCCAGCTACCTGGACCTCACCCAGATTTTTTAATGGCTTATTAAAATTCACTTTCCTGGGGCTGGAAGTTTGGCCTAGTGATAGAGTGCTTGCTTAGCATGCAGGAAGACCTAGGTTTGATTCCTCAGTACCACATACATAGAAAAAAAAAGCCAGAAGTAGGGCTGTGGCTCAAGTGGTAGAGCTCTAGCCTTGAGAAAGCTGAAGGCCTGTGCTTAGGCTCTGAGCCTAAGCCTAGGACTGGCCAAAACAAATTCACTTTCCTAGAGAAACCTGTGGCAGGCATTCTATCTACAGAAGCACCAGGTTATTCTTCATCTTGGTCCTGATTTTTCTCTTATAGCCTTTTTTCCAATCTGCACATATCTTGTTTATTTGAATATTAGTCATATCCATCTATTTCCCATGTTTTCATTGGAATGTAAAGTGTGTGAGAGCAAGGACTGCTTGTTTACCACTGCACCACACATTTGACACAGCTTCTGACACTTGGTTTTTGTTTTATAAATATTACAAGACAAGGAATAAGGACATGAATAAGAGAATGAACAAGTAAATGAATAGTTAAGCTCTTTAGACATGAGTTCTTTTTGAGTCTTTGCTCATTCCTGGAACTCCATACCGTGTTTTGGTCAACTTGAATGCCATAGTGAAATAACATAAACTGGTTAGTTTAAAGCAAGAAACATAGAAGTTCTCAGTTCTGGGGGCTGGAAGTCGAATTTTAAAGTACCAGCATGGTTAGTTTCTGATAAGAACTTTTTTCCTGGCTTGCAGATTGCTAAATTCTCAACATGTACAGACATGTCTTTTTCTTATGATAGAGAATGAAAAAGTCTATTCTTGCAGGGCCTTGAATCCTACTCCATGGAGCCTACCCTTATGACCTCATGCAATCCTAATGACATCTGATTAACATCATCACACTGAGAGACAGAGTTTCCACCTTATGAATTTGAGGAGGCCAAACTATAGTTGATAATACTTATGCCTTCTTCCCTCTGTCTGCTAAAGAAGCACTATCTCAGGTGAATCACGTCTTCCTTTGGATTTTATCTTCAATACTGAACACTTGTAGTACTTTACAGTAACTAGTGTCTTAGTGACGACCTCCCTCATAAAGACTGTCAGCTACTTAGAGGAAGCTTTGCCTGGTACACTATCTATTATGTAGAAAAGATTTGATAAACATCCATTGACTGAATAAATAATTGGCTGAATGAATTCCAACATCTAAGAAAGCACCCCAAATGACTTAATATTCTATATTAATTGAATCACATTCTGAGACACTGTAGATTATGATGACTTCAATATTTGACTTTGGGGAAAAATACAATTTAACCCACAATTTAATGTAATTTAATCAACAGTGCAATCTCTGCTATGCATATAAGAAAAGTGACAGGAAGAGCAGGGTGACAGCAGAAAGCAAAAAGACAACTGAGGCAGGGAGTTTGGCCTAGTGGTAGAGTGTGTGCCTAGCATGCATGAAGATCCGGGTTGGATTCCTCGGTATCACATACATAGAAAAAAGCTGGAAGTGGTGCTGAGACTCAACCAAGGACAGTGCTCAGGCCCTGAGCTCAAGCCCAGGACTGGCAAAAAAAAGACAACTGAATAAAACCTGAAACCAAAGAAAAGAGATGATAGTTGCAGGGGTAGGGGAAGCAAAAGGTAAGTACCCTCCCCACACACATACACACTAAATTTTTTAACAGAAGACTAAACAAAAAGGCAGGATACACTCATGTTAATGAACATGGTCTTTAGCAAAACACCTGGTTATATTTAGAACAGCCAATTTCAAGGAATAGGAAAGGCTATAATACATTTTATAAAGTAATCCTTCAATTATGGTTTTTAAATTTTGCTTCTTAGAAGGTGAGCTTCCAGGCACACCAAAAAGCTAACTGCTTGAGAATGTTGGAGAGGGGTGACAATGATCACAGTATAGTGTATTCATTAACTAGTTCATTTAATGAAAACTCCTTTGTACAAAAAAAGGTTTTAAAAAGGAAAAGACTCCACTCCCAACAATGGTGCCAATGGTTTCTGATAAGTTACATTTCAAAGTAAATTACCACCAACCATCAAGAAGGAATGAAAAGATGGACTATCAAGTGGTCCAAAAAATTAAGGTAAAAGGAAAAAAAAACATTAATTCCGCTGAGAAACAGCTATGTGTAAAATAAAGCATGTTCTTTCATTTTTGTTCTTACTCTGAGGTTCCCTTCTTCACCACCTACCTTTAGGACATTTGCTTGGATATCCTGGAAGAATGAATCACCATGTGTAAGGAAACCTAGGGCTACTGGCTTCTTGGAAATCTCAAAAGTGACTCACATTTCATAGGTTTGTGTCTTTAACAAATTTATTTGGGAAAAAAAATGTGTCATGTTTCCTAAATACACACCATGTCTGCTGAGGTTTAAATTATGTCAAGAATTTTAAACACAAACAGTACATGGCTTGTTAAAGCTTCAGTGTGTTATGCTGTATAGTTTTTGTAGCCACAGAACAGCAATAGAAAAGTGTACATTCTGATATTAGCAGTGATTGATACTTGGTGGCATGCCCACTGTTTACTTCCTTTGGCTGTCAATATTTTTCTGTTTAACGTAAACATTTATACTTTATAATAAACGAAGTCGCTGTGATATTTAGATTTTAAGGTAAGGTTTTAAATTTAAATCAAGTATCTTAATTTATCTTTCCTTATACCTGAAGTTTCTTTGATGATTGAACTGTTCATTGTCCATTTGTAAGATTTTCTAGTTTCCCATTAAGAATTGACTGTGTGTTTAACTTTCTGTTAATTACACAGACATAAAAGAAAGCATATGTAAAACCTAGGAAATTATTGCCTTTTGTTTCACTCACTACCCTCGGTATAGACTAAAAATGTAGAGAGCAGATTACCTGGTAATATAATGGTGTTTCTAACTAAAAAGCAGTAGACCACTGCCTGAAAGTATAAGTAACCCAGATGTATTTAAAATTCTATGGTTATTTTTTCTTCTCCCTTAGTATCCACTCTAAAATCTAACTCAATGCTTTTGTCACCATTCCCAACAAATCCAACACGAGAATGTATGTGTAATTAATACCAAATCTATTGAGTTTTGGTAGGGGGAACTAAGGAAAAATTATACCATATACCACCAAGTAGAACTTAAAAGTTAAGCTCCACTATTGGTTTCCAAATTACCTTCTAAATTACCTTCTCATTTCTGCCCCTCAAAAAAAAATCTCTATATCCTAATATTCAAATCCAAACTTTGATTTGAATCCCAAAGTTACCAAAGAGAAACTGAGGTAGGTAGTCAACAAAACCCTAGACCAACAGCATCTATCTTCACTGCAACAAAACCATACAAAAAATAAAAACAAAATGCAGGTCAATAACTGTTGAGTGTTAGTCAAGTCTGATCTTGGAATGTTTTACTTTCTATCTGAAGGGATGTAGGTAAGAAATAAATATAGAAGCCAACATAATTAAATGAAACCACTGTTAAATAAGCAGTTCGTGTTGGGAGGGATATGGTAATGATGTAGCTAAGGGATTATTTTCACCAGCAGGATGAATATACAATATAGTTATATATCCATAAAGACATATGGACAATACTGAGTATAATATACAATTTTGTTTCTAACTTGCCCTTTTCCTGAACTCTGATTTCTGATAAGAATTAACTGGCTAGCCCTGGTGACCTAGATGAATGGTGCTTACTTTCTCTATGCAAAAACCCTCTGGGAATCATCATTCAAAATTCAACAGTTTGTCAAAGAGAAGACTACAGCCCTCCCTGAACACAGTAATTATGTGAGATGATGAATATGTCAATTTTCCTGACTATAATAACTATTTCAGTATGTATATCAAAATGTATCATGTATGTTAGAGACACAAAATACAATAAACTCTTTTAAAAACACACTGCAGGTGTCCCTGGAAATGCATAGAGCCTTCCCACACAAATATTTTTAATAAAAAAATTTAAAGTAAGTACTAAAAATTTTTTCCTCTCTAGTTTAACACTAATCAGATGGATTTTAATTAGAAATATGGAGAAAACTTCTACTGTCCCACAATATTTCTGTGTCCCAGAACTATGTAAAACAGAGAGTAGAAAAGATTTACCTTGATTGCTGTCATGAATCCAAATTCAAGCTTTTTCCACTATTTACCCCATCACTCAGTCACCATTTAGTAATTGCTCCATTACTATGCCTAAGCGTGTGGGCCTTGGCTTGTAAAGCTGGAGTGGGAAACAGCCTGTAAAGTTTCCATCAAATCCTTCTCAACTGCAGACAGGTCTTGAGTCATCCTGGCCTCCCCTTGGTTATTGAAGTTATACGAAAAGTTTCCTCTACTCTCTCGCCTGCTACTACTTCCAGACAACTGCTTCTTTGGGGGTCCTATGTGCTGCCTTTTCTTAATTGTTTTTTGAAACACAAGAGAGTTTTATTTTTCTCCCACATTTTTACTGTTTTATATTTTCAAAATGTATGTTTGCATATTATCTAGATTATCCTTTAAAAAAATAAAAAAGGTAACACTTTAGATTTTACTATTCAATCTCCTCATTAAGCCAGACTCTTTCTCAAAACTTAAGCCGGGCTCCCAGTCTCGGGTCCCCATCTAGGGTTGTTCCAGACATTCCTAATGAATGCATTGCTCTGCTCGTCACCCTGGATGACCTTGTGCTGGCCCTTCTCCCGGTATTGGCATCTCATCCTCAAAGTTTTACTTCACAGTTCTCAGACTACTAAGAGAAGAGGAGCCTCAGATGACTTCTCTTAGCTTATAGTAGAAGTGGTTTCAGTCCACTATGCACTCCTTCCATGACATGCTGCATCGCCACAGGCCCTAAACCAGCAGGGACTAAAACTTCTAAACCTGTGGAGCCATAGCAACCTTTAACTTCATACATTCATTATCTTGGGTATTTAGTTACAGTGATGGAAAGCTAACATGCTTAGATGCCATCAAGGAAGGAAAGAAAGAACGAATGAATGAACGAACGAAAAAAGGAAAGGAAAGGAAAGGAAGGAAAGAAAGGAAAGGAAAGGAAAGAGTATGTTCAGTATACTCACATTGTAAGGTCAGACACTTCATGCAGAATTAGATTTTTGGTTAAAACTTTTTCATTGCCTGCCGTCATATGATGACTCTTTGCCATAGATTTGAATATAGTTAATTATGAGTTTGAGTTTTGGCTTTTCAATATGCCAGCTGTACACTTTAGGCATTCTCCAGCATACATGTGCAGCTGAAGAAAAAGAGAAAGATTAGAATTGAATAGAACATATTTAAACTTAACAAATGACATTACTGCCTACTTCTACCCAAAGACTCTCTCATAGTTAAGCAATGCTCAAACTCTCGGGTATAGGTTAAACCATATTTAATCAACAATATAACACTATTAAATAGATTAATTATGAAAAATAATCCCTTTCATATGATTTCTCCAAACTCTAGAACATAAAAATAATTATTCTTGAGGCAATTGCTAAAGGATATGTTCAGATTGACTAGAATGCAGGCCACCGCATTTGTTTTCATCTGCACCTGGGAGGAGACTATGTCCTATGGCAGAGGGACTCAGAGTATCTACGAAGTGGGACAAAAAGAACAAACTGACTGAGCACAAATTGAAAAATAAATGTTCCTTTGTTTCATAAGATAAACCCACGAGGGATTTGCGAGGCTGTGAAATGTCTTCTAATTGTCATGAAGCTAACCCCACGTCCTTGAACACAAGGGGCTCCCGTTAGCATTGAGGGTTTCACCTTTTACTTCCTTACAGTCTCTGCTCACACTTTACCCTCTCAACACCCACCTGATTTTCCTGATTTTAATCTTTTGCAGTCTGCACCCCACAATTCTGCATTTCACTTCCCTCCCCATTCTTTTACTATGTATTAATTTTATTCCTGTTTTATTTCTTTGCCACTCCATAACTTTCTAACATATGATTTTTTGTGATATCTATTGTTAATGACCCATCTTCCCTGCTGGAATATATAAGTTCTCAAGGATGGGAATTTTGTCAGGTTTCTTCAGTGATCATTCCAAACCACTAGTGTCTGGAGTGCAGGAGACGCTCAGTAAACACAAGGTAAATGAATAGATTTGATGAGATCTTGAACAGGCTACATATGAAACTGAAGGACAGGGTTAAATAGATGGTCCAAATGGAAAGGGACCAAAAGGCAGAAAGGTACCAGGTCTTTGTGATGGGTTGGTTCTCAACCCAAGGACAGTGCTCAGGCCCTGAGTTCAAGGCCAAGGACTGACAAAAAATAAAATAAAATAAATTGATTCTCATTTTCTATCCTTGAATTCTGGAAACCTCTATTTAGATGCCAGAGGCCAAAGTAAGAGCTAATAATAAAAAATAAAAAATCACCTCAGAATTACCCATTTTCTGAAAAGAGGAGGATTCTAAAATCTGGAGGATTTAACTGCATCTAATGCCCCAGCTAGTTGATCTGAGCCGCTATGACCATTGAAGTCTTTTTTTAATTTATTTTTGTTTCTTTCAGTATCCCAGAGTAATAAGATGAACTATTCCATAGTTCTTTTTTTTGCCAGTCCTGGGGCTTGAACTCAGGACCTGAGCACTGTCCTTGAGCTTTCTCAAGGTTAGAGCTCTACCACTTGAGCCACAACACCACTTCTGGCTTTTTCTATGTATGTGGTACCAAGAAATCAAACTTGAGTCTTTGTGTATGCTAGGCAAGCACTCTACCACTAGACCAAACTCCCAGTCCCCCATGGTCCTTTTTATTATTATTATAAATTGTGGTGTTAAAGTTAAAATACTCTTGGGTTAGTGATGAATGGGGATTATGATGGAGGCCAAATTAGAAGATCAGCAGAACCACAGACCACGATGGAAGATGCCCCAAATGTGATTCATGAAACCCTGGCAGGAACTATAGGAGTCAAACCTCCAGATCATAGGGCAAAGATCACCCTGCTCCAACCCACAGACCTGAATCACTGAACCTGTACAAACTCAAGTCACAGAAAATGCCTGGTTGATCCAGATTCGTTTACATGACCCCGAGAGTTGATCATATCACAGTGTCATACACGTTGTATGAAGCAACTTGCTGAATCTCATAACTGGAAGAAGTAGGTAGAAAACAATTGCCCTTTCACAGTTAAAAAAAAAAACAAGGCAAAGCAATTGTAGAGTTTAAAGTACCTACCCAGGTCACACAGCTGCAAAGGCAGGATGTAAACCCTGAGATCTACAAGTTAGGTATGAACTCATACTCTATCAATGTATATCCTAGAGTACAATGTACATGATATCTTAGGGGACTATTTTTTCCACACATTTTTATTGTAATTAATAGAAGGGTTACATTATATTCACCAGATAGAAGGAACATTACTTCACATACATTGATACCCTTTCTCATGTCTTGGTCCCCATTCCCCCCACCTCTCATGTTTTCCCCCCTTCCCTATTTGATTTCAAATAACCAAATACACATATATCCAATATATCAGATAACAATATGAGATAACTGAGGGACATCAAAAGAGATGAGAGATAACATAGTATATGAAGGACAACAATCACTCATTATATGGCTTTTGTTTCTATATCCTGGATGTCTTAGGGGACTATTAGAAGCAATCTTTGTAGTTATCATCTTAGGCAGACAAGGGCAAGAGTCGGTCACTATGAAAATCAAAAGGCAAATTGTATTTCAAGAAATAGGATAAAGTGCTACAAGATCTTTGCTTACCCTTAAGAGATTGACAGTATTGTCATACAAGTGATAATAACAAAATGTTATTTGGTAGTAGAAATACCCTTACAAAATGGATTCAGTGTCCTTCCCAGATTTCTCCAAGACCTAGGAATCTTGACTGGTATATTACAAAACCTCAAATGTTAAAATAAAGGATTCAGTTTAGCTCTCAACTCAGTGGTATACTTTCCTATGTGTTATCCAGCCACCTTTTATCCTGTGGGTTAGGATGAGTCTGAATTGTACCAATTCTCTGTCACTGGAAGGTTGAGGTTTGTTGTTGTCCAGAAGTTTGTCCAAATAAGAGTCTACTGATTGAGGGCGTGATTGTGGTCTCTGCTCATGCTGTGTACAAAGGAAGTCCTTTCTTCCAACAGCCTTGTTTGTGTTTTGGAAAACTGTTTCAGTTTATGTCCCATTTCCATTCCCATGCCCTGCCCTCCCAAAGTAAACAGATGACAAGTCATGGTGTGGGGAGAGCACTGGAGCTGCAGGGGTGGGGAGAGAGGCTCCAGAAGGAAAGAGATTTCCCTAGGGCACGAGGGTCCTCAACAAATCCAGTATAATATGGAAATAAACTTCTGTGCCCAAACCACATGGAGTTTACATCAAGATCAACTCCATTTATTAGCATAAACACAGCCTTCTAAAAACTTCCATTTACTGCTTCTAAAATGACCGAACATGAATGTAGATTCTTATACTGAATTCCAGCTTCAATGACTAGCTAAATATGAATCTTTGGGAAGAGGGGTATAACTCACCTACCAAGGGTGAGGCCTTTGGTTAAGTATTGATTCTTTTTTAAATGATGAAGCTTTGGCACATGAGCACATGCACATCTTTATGTCATCCATCTTCACAACCCCTACCCAAACCCCTGAATGAGCAGGGAGAATAGATTTCTACTTGTCTAGAAAACTAACTTGCTTCTAGAGTTTCATTGAAGAAGACCTTCTAAAACCTCTTAGCTCCAATTGCAAGTTTTGATTTTAAGGAGATAATTGCATTAAGAAGACTTTCACCAGGCACAGTGGCTCATGCCTGTAACCATAGTTATTTGCTAGGATTAGGGTACGCTGACATCTGAGGATCACAGTTCAAAGCCAGCTGTGGCACTAAAGTCCATGAGACCCATCTCCAATTAACCACCAGAAAACCGGAAGTGGTGCTGTGGCCCAAGAGGTAGGGTGGTAGTATTGAACTGAAGAGCTCAGGGACAATGCCCAGGTCCAGAGTTCAAGTCCCACGATCGACAAAAAAAAAAAAAAGACTTTCAAAATTTTAACTAGTTCCAGAAAATAAGTTGGTGCTTAGAAATTCTCTTCCTTTCTAAGTCTGCTCCCAAGACCTTAGCTGACCTCCTTTGAGTTAGAAAGTCCCCTTCCACAAACAGTAATTGTGATTCAGTAACATCAGAACTCACAAAATATCATTGTTCTATATGTCTGCCTGCCAAAATATGTGTACCTATGAAAAAATTTACATTCACTTTTGCCAAAAGAAACATACAGCTGAGGAAACAGAAACAAAGAATACTGATTGTATATACAAAGTAGATGGGAAAACACTGGAGGGAGAGGATATTTTTTTTAAGTATCTTTTTTATTTAAATTTTGTTTCTGGAAACATGTTTAAACTTTATATACTCCAAAATATAAAAATTACTAAACAGGATTGGGCAAGTTCTTAGTGGAATATAAAAAGAAATGAAGGAATAACTATATTTCAAATGAATACTGTAATTACAGTCAGGAGGATAAATTATTCCAATTAATTTTAGAGCATAGTATTCTAACTGTAAATTCCTAGTCCAGGGAAACAAACCTTAATCTCTGTTTAGTAAGTATGTTGCTTTCAGTACCACTGCTTAGCAATTTCTAGCCTGTGTGTTGCAAGGCTGAACAAGTGAGAAATATATTGGTGAACCAAGCTGTCGCAGTATATGAAGGGACATCTTAAGGTTAAAAAACATATGCATTTTGGTGGGATAATTAAACTCAAGTATTTTAATTCATTTTGGTGGGATAATTAAACTCATGTATTTTTATTCATGAAGTTAAGAACATAAAAGTTGGAAAAGCATAGGAAATCATGGCACTAGGGCCCATTGAATGGAGCCAAGACTCCTTGCAAAATGGGCCAATTTCAAAATTACTTCAAGGAAAGTAGAAGATGAGCCTGAAATATGTGCCAGAAAGTAAAGAAATACATTCAGTGTGTATATGTGTGTACACATATATTTTGGACTCCTTTACTTAAAGATAGCAAAAGAAAGAAGCAAGGGGGCCAGGAGTTTGGCCTAGTGGTTAAAGTGCTTGTCTAGCATCCTTGAAGACCCGGGTTTGATTCCTCAGTACCATATACATAGAAAAAAGCCGGAAGTGGTGCTGAGGCTCAAGTGGTAGAGTTCTAGCCTTGAGAAAGTCCAAGGACAGTGCTCAGGCCCTGAGCTCAAGCCCAGGACTGGCAAAAAAAAAAAAAAAGAAAGAAAGAAGCAAGGGGAGGGGAGGGAAGGGAAGGGAAGGGAAAGGAAGGGAAGGGGAGGGAAGTCAAGTCTGTCTTTTACGTAGGGAACCAGTGGCTCACACTTAGAATCCAAGCAACTGAGGACATTATGAATCTAAGGATCCCAGTTTGAAGCCAGCCCAGTCAGAAAAGTCCAGGGGACTCCAATTCTGATCAGTCAGCAGAAAGTCAATCTCCTGGCATCAAGACTATCAGCCATGGGCAAGAAAGACCGGAAAGACTACAGGGCCTTTGATTTTGGGTCCCAGTTCTGGCCCACACACTCACACAAAGAAAATATGTCTTCTGAAATTGAAAACATGACTAGGTCTATAAATTATATACTAGTACATGTCAACACTAAACTCTCTGACTGCACTTCTCTACATTAGTGTCTTCCATCTTGGGAAATACAGATAAGTGTGGGAGTAAGAAGTCATAACTACTGCAGTATACTTTTTAGAGTTTTAGGAGACATGGTATAGATATAAATATAAATATACAGAGGAAGTTGACTAACAAAATCTGGGGCTGGGAGGTTGGCCTAGTGCTAGAGTGCTTGCCAAGCATGCACGAAGACCCGGGTTCAATTCCTCCATACCACATACATAGAAAATAAAAAAGCTGGAAGTGGTGCTGAGGCTCAAGTGGTAGAGCTGTAGCTTTGAGCTCAAGCCCAGGACTGGCAAAAAAAAAAAAAGCTGAACTGCAGGTGATACAAGAGTACTTTATAGTGTTCAAGAAACCTTTCCATGTATTTAAAATACTCTTTAAATACTATTTTAAATACAACTAATTTCATTGCTTTTCGATTGCTAAAAGTAAAGTTTCATTGAAGTTACAGTAAAGTTCATTGTAGAATATAGACTGCACAACAGAAATTGCAATTTCCTTCCATGACTAGTTAGGTCATCGATACTCTTTCCCACTGCACACATCTCTTTGTTCTAGGAGGAAATAATGATTGAATTTAAGGTAATTTAATTACTAAATGCTACAAACATTTGTTCCTCCCCCCTCCCTATTTTTTTTACTTGTCCTGAGACTTGAACTCATGACCCAGGTGCTGTCCCTGAACCTTTTTGTGCTCAAGACTTTACCACCTAAGCTACAGTGTCACTTGTGGCTTCTTCTGAATATTGGAGTTGAGAGCCTCTTGGACCTTCCTCCCAGGGCTGGCTTCAAACTACAATCCTCAGCTCTCAGTCTCCTGAGTAACTAGGATTAGAGACATGAGTCACTAGTGCCCAGCTAACATTTCTTATTTCAATAAGAAATATAGGTTAAATATAGGTTTTTATGACATAACAAATATAGACCTGATTCAATTGCCCTATAAGACCTACTTCATTTGTTCTTCATTTTGTTTAAATAATGTTAGGTAGCAAAATAGAAATAAAGACTATAAGTGACCTAACACATATAATAGGAGGGCATAACGTGGCAAAGTTCTCACAAAAATATGAGTTTTAAAATAACACAGGTTCATCGAAATGAAAACAAAGATGAGTACAATAAAACAGAAGTGGCAGAACCTTTAAGGGAGTCACAGAAAAATAGAAACCTTTATTTTATGATTTTCCAACAGAAAATATCATCTACATTTTGGTCAAATTGTTTTATAGGTCACATTAAATAAGGGTTTCAAAGGAGGGTAGGTACGTTTTCAGCCGTAGAATTTCAGAGACAGGCTGTACCGTATCCTGATAAAAGTCAAGACCTGTAAGGAGTTCTACATCTCGGACACGAGCGACATGGGCCCGAAACCTTTCTTCCACCCAGAGATCACCTGTTTTGTTTCCCTGAAAAAGACAAACACAAGACTGTTTTCCATGGGGCATGACTTTTCGTTAATATATTTTATTTCTGATATATCCTTTTGTAATTTTTCTTGCTTTTAAGCCAGATTTGATGTAATTGAATTTTGTTGCTCATTAAAACAAAAAGAGTAAGATATATTAAATGATATACAGGCCGCCATTGAACATACTTTAGCCAATCCTATATTTACTTCAAATAAACAAAATATAATATTGACTTATAAGTTTTCAAACTTACATAAATGACATTGTAGCTGGTATTTTTCAATTATGCTTTTCATTCACCTTTATAATTCATCCAGAGTGATATATCTTGATCTATATGGTTTTGTTGTTGTTGTTGTTGTTGTGTGTGTGTGTGTGTGTGTGTCAGTCGTAGGACTTAAACTCAGAACCTGGGTAGGCTAGCACTCTACCACTTCAGCTACAACACCACTTCCAGCTTTTTCTGAGTAGCCTATTGGAGATAAGTGTCTCATGGACTTTCCTGGCTTTGAACTGGTATCCTCAGATCTCAGCCTCCTGAGTAGCTAGGATTACAGGGGAAAGCCACAGGCACTTGGCTGTTCTTAACAGTAGTTTTAAAATATAATGTAGCCTATTATTCTCATTGTCATACTTTCAAATGTTTCTGGTTGTTATAGTAACTAATTCTCTAATGAATACCATTTTCTCCAATATTTAATAGCATCTATACTTTAGGCACAGAAATGAAATCATTATGTCATAGAATGTATACAATTTCAACTAAAATAGATATTAACATAACATTCCTCAAAATATCTATATTTATTTTACACTCCAGTAGCCAACAGTGTTTTATGTGTGCTCAAATTTTGTTACCCTTAACATTATTAGAGTTCAGTATCTCTTCAGATATTTCTATCCATTTTCCTGCAAATGATATAATTACATTTCTCTTTATGGCCAAATAAAATTTCATTGTGAGTATATACCACGTTGTCTTTATCCACTTCTAGAAAACTTAAGGAGTGGACTTTTCACTAGTTCACTAGCTTAGATATTTACATATTTAATAAAACTTGAGTCTTAGCAAGTTTTTACTATATAAAAATAGTCCAAAAAGTTAGAATGATAGATTTTTGTAATATTTTTATTCCTTATTAATTTTCTATATTATGCACATGATATCTATCATTTTCTATTATTTTAGCAAAGTGAAGTTTCAACTGTTTTCCTTCCTTTCTTTCTCCTGTCTCTCTCTTTCCCTTCCTTTCTTTCCCTTCTTTTTCCTTCCTTTCTTCTTTTTTCTTCCTCCCTCCCTCATTTTCTTTCTCTCTCTCTTTCTCTCTCTCTCTCTTTCTTTTTTCTTGTCCCAAGGCCTGAACTCAGGACCTGAGAGCTGTCCCTCTGTGCACAAGGCTAGTACTCTACCACTTGAGCCACAGCACACTTCTGGATTTTTCCGAGTAGTTTAGTGGAGATAAGAATCTCATGGACTTTCCTATCTGGGCTGGCTTTGACTGCAGTCCTCAGATCTCAGTTTTCTGAGTAGCTGGGGCTACAGGAGTGAGCCACCAGTGCCTAGCTTCAACGTTCATACTTAATTACAGGAAGATGTTTTAATAATTGTCACTTGATTCAAGCCAGTGGGTAAGTGAATTTTTTTTAATTTAATATGCATGCTCAAGACAGGCAGCCATTATGAGAGGCAGGGGAAACATAAGAAAAAGTGCCTTATTCTCTGATGCTCACCATAGGAGTGAATGCATTTACATAACTAGGCAGGGTGCTCTCTTGAGTACAATCTTGCAATGAGAAATTAATGTGTTTTTTGCCTTTTTGCTTAAGTCCATCCATTTTCCTGCAAATTATATAATTTTATTCTTCTTTGTGTCAGAATATTGCTTGATTTTTATGTATGTATATCCCATTTTCTTCATTCTTCCATTGCTTGCAAAATACCTCAGCTGATTCTATTACTTGGCTATAGGGAATTGGGATACAATAAACAACCAGTACAGAGGTATCTCTATTCTTTCATGTAAAGCACTTCCTATTTCTGATGCCTTCTTTCCCATTTTGTTGTTGTTGTCCTGAGGCTTGAACTCAGGGCCTGGACACTGTCCTTGCACTTTGTCAAGGCTAGAGCTCTACCAATTGAGCCACAACACCACTTCTGGCTTTTTCTGTGGTAACAAAGGAATTGAATCTAGAGCTTCATGCATGCTAGGCAAACCTCTACCACTAAAAGAAACTCCTGGCCCCTCCTAGAATCTCTCTTCTAGCTTATTTGTTATCCAGCTGATTAAATGTTTACAGAATACCTAATAATCTTCCTTGTCTAAAGTCTCAATTAACAACCATAAGTACCACACATACTTATTTATATGAAATGTTCATGCTCAAATTTTTACACAAAGGAAGTCAGTTGCACCATCTAACCTAAACAGAAGCCACAAGCAGGCGAGACTGCAGTCCTAAATGCAGGATAGCAGCCCCATCTATGTGGAGGCTTTATGAGATATTTAAATACATGCTTCCACCATCTATAAAATATATTGTCATTATATCTCTTTCCCTGACATACAAATACAAGAATTGTATTCCCTTATCATAGAGCTTAATTTGTTAGAGATTTCCCATTACTGGAGCTTGCCCTCAGGAACTCAAGTTCTCACTTGCCTTTTTTGTTCAAGACTTGCATTCTACCGTTTGAGCAACAGTTCCATTTCTTGCTTTTTGCTGGTTACTTGGAGAATAAAAGTCTCATGGGCTTTCCTGCCTATGTTGGATTTGACCTGCTGTTCTCAGATGTCAGCCTCCTGAGTAGATAGAATACAGGCAAGAGCTACCAGTGCCTACTTGTTTTGCTTTATACTCGATGTGAATAGTTGGGAGTGAAGGTGTATGACATGCAAAAGAAGACAAAATTTATTTTGAGGAATCGTGGTACAGCCAGGTGGTAGATCATCTGCCTGCCATGTTTAAGGCCTTGGGTTCAATCTCCCAAAATTCAAAAAAAAAAAAAAAGAAAAAGAAAAGTTCATTTTCACAAGTTCTGACAGAAGGTCACATGGGCCTAGATCAGCAAGGACAAGCAGTCTTTTCATTGCATATCATTCAAATAAGTCCACCCTGGCTACCTTGGCTATCGTTCCCACCACTCTGTGGTTAAGAGTACCACACTAATCTGTATTCAATGCCAGCCCCCAGAAGAGGAAGTGGAAAAGGATGGCTTGCTCTTGTTTTAACTGAACAAGGTGCTGATGAGAAAAAAAAATGGGAAGAAAATTCCACTTAAAACATCTCCTGATCATTTCCTGTTTAGAAACTCTTCTTGCTTCACTTTAGGATTGTGAGGGACACACTACTCCAACCAGTCCATTCAAATCCTATCAGTAGACCCAGTTAAAATGTCACCTTCCTAGAAGAATTTCTCCTTTGCTATCCTGCAGTGATTTTCCTACTCCTTCTCTGCCCTTTCATATTTTGCTTCGCTTCTATGTGCCAATACATCTCAGAAGATATTATATGATACCTATAGCCACATTGTTGAATACCTGCAAGAATAGACGTGACTCTCAATCTGCCCCAAACCCTAAGCTTTAATTCTAGCATTTCATAGAAAATAAGAATTCTCATGTGAACACCCATTCGCACAAGCCTGATATGCCTAAATTTAGCCATTCTATTTACATTCAGAAGAGTTCTCATTTCTCCTTTTATATCTTTGCTGGTCTTGGGGCTTGATCTCTGGGCCTGAGTGCTGTCCCTGAGCTCTTCAGCTCAAAGCTAACACACTTCCCCTTGAGCTATAGTGCCACTTCCCATTTTCTAGTAGTTAATTGGAGATAAGAGTCTCATGGACTTTAGTGCCCAGGCTGGCTTTGAACCTTGATCCTCAGATCTCAGCCTCCTGAGTAGCTAGGATTACAGGTATGAGCCACCACACCCTACTGGTTTCTGACTCTTTCGCTCATTGGTTGATGCTTTACCACCTGAGCCACCTCCAAGCTTATTCTCTTTAGATTTTACCTAATTACCTGCAATGAAAGTCTCTGATTTATCTGTGAGTTCCTTCACTCCTGGAGCTGTCATGTGCTATGACTCACCGGTTGCTCTCTATTCTACAAACCCTATTCCTACTCTTCCCAAGCTACTCACATTTTGTTTAGCATTTGGGATCAAGATAAGTTTCCACCTTTACATAACTTCCAGCCAAATGTGTTTTTAATCCTAACACAACAATATTTCATAAATGATGTTGATTTTGTGACATCTCTTAGTATTCAATTGCTTTATTTTAAAAATAATGGTTGCATTATTAAATGACCATATATAGATAAATAAGCATGATAAATAAATGCGATATATCTCATTTTTTTCGCTTATGATACTGTGTACTTAATAAAATTGAAATTTATTGATGTTTTTATGTGAAGAACATCAAATAGAAGTGAAGTGATTATTTACACATAATTTGGCTTGGTTCAAAACTTTTTAGGTAGGCTACTGTTAAAATAAAAACTGTTAAACTAATTTATTCTTAGTCTTTTACTTCCTCCTCTTTCTTTTGTCTCTCTTATATTCTACATGTATGCTGTGTAAAGTCGATCTGCCACTTACCTTTAAGGTGTTGGGATTTCTATACTTTTGTGTTCATTGAGAAAAAAAATTAATGCCAGGCTTACAATAGGACCTTAAGATTTGTGTCCACAATAAAAAATTAATGACATCATTCCTTCCATTACGAGCATGCGTACTACATATACAAAGAAAATATCTAAGGCATGTAGAAGATAGAAATCCTCATGTTCACATCTGCAGACATCACTGAAATTAATTGCATAGATATGTATCATCGACAGTAAAGCTCAAAATGAAGTCCCTTGTATGTCATACACCCAAGAAGGACATAAAATGTATAGTTTAGATAGAATCACTTTTACGAAATCAGAGCTTTGCCACATGGTATGCCATGGTATGCTCAGGCCCAGAGGGCTCCCTCCCCACCCCCCACCCCAGCAAATACTCACAGGACAGCTCTCCATGTTGGTGGGTCGATGCGGGATGATGAACGGTAAGACATCCAGCCAGCCAGGGCAGTTGTCTGGAGGGTGGCTTCTGTCTTCACAACTCGTCAGCACCACGAAGTAGTGAGTTGGAATGGGAACATCAGTGTCTGCTACGTGCCTAAGAGGGTAATTTGATAGTACTGTACTTTTGCTCCTGAAGATTATAAAGATTTTTAAATAATTTCAAAGAAATGCCAAGGTAAATAAAAAATAGAGTGCACGAAAGCAGTAGATGAAAAGTACACAATGGTTGCCATCTGCTTCAATTTCGATCAGCCTGAAAGGGATTTATAGGCCAAAGATAACCTTACTATAACAATATGGGGAAATGCAAAATGCAGTGAAGGAAACATAGGATTCTGCCTCCTGTGTTCTGCAGTTCATTCTTCACAGTGGTGTTTTCTAATAGGATAGGAGGTGGGAACAAAGGCACCATGATTCCAACACTGTCAGGTCATTCCACTAGACTGATCTTGCCTAATCCATGGTCCCTCGACTTTAATAAAGAGATCATCAAAACTGTCAGCTCCAGAGCATAGATCCGGGAGTAAACCTCCACAACTGACAGGGCAGTGCTATGGTTTCAGATAAAAATGTAAATAATTTTCATGCAAAAATAAAGAGATTTACTATGACTCCATAAAAAGGATATGAGCTGCTGTAAGTACAAATATATGACTGTGATTTATAACATAGACAGTCCAGACAGTCTGGCTCCACATTCTGACCTTATGACTTAGTAGAATTTATACCATTTATTTAACCTCTTTAGTCTTGTTTTTCTCATTTCTGATAGAAGGTTAGTGGAACCTCACATAAGACTGTTTTGTAAATGAAATATAGATAAATGCATGGAAAAATACCTACCATGTAGCAAAATGCCAAAAATGTGTTCAAATTAGAAAATGATAAAAGAGAGAATCAATAAATGATGAAATAAGAACCAGGGAACAGGAGCAATCACATATGTTGTTTTATTAGAAGGTGTAGGTAGAAATTTGCTGATAGAGTCTAGGTTGAGATATTACGAGTGTTGAGTTCAGTCCTCTGTTTTGATAACAGAGGAAGAAATGGAGGAAAGCTCTATTGCTATGTACTACCTTCAGAGTGAATTCTCAGCAACCTGTTGAGATCAAGTGTAGTATTCAGATGTATAATTTGGTTGAACTAATTTTCTACCTGAAATCTATTTATATCATCTTTGGGGAGATACATAAAATAATTGCTCACTATTTTTTGAAATTTTCAAAAGTAAACATAGTCTTTACTTGTCTTATGATTGGACTGGTTACATATATGTATTTACTGATAATATACCAAGTCACCTTAACTTTTTAGGCTTTGTAAAATAATATTTTATCTTTATCCTTCAGTTTATAAATTTTGAAAGTAAAGCACTTCCTAAACTTTACCTGGAAATTTTCTGTTCTGAGCTTAAAAGTTTTGCATTATAATTATTTTGTTAAATATTTAGATAGACTAGGTTAAAATAGACAATAGTATCTGAATATGAATATACTATGTAATATTTAGAACACAAAACTTATTTAGAATCCCAGAATTTTCCTCTCATGACACCTTATTTGTAAGTCAGAGTCAAATACTTACTCTGTAATCTCACTTGGAGCATCAAAATGACCATCATAATTATAATCAAATATTGGTCCACTGATGACATTTACTCCATTTCTTTCCACTGCATATTTAATAAGAAGAACCTCATGGAAGTAATCCCACATTTCTACAAGTAAAAGAACAGGCTGTCAGAAGTATCTACCTCTATTGAATATGGGAGCTGCTTTCTAATATAGATGGGTATATTTAAATAGCATCAAATTCTATTTCTGTGAACATCAATATTGATGAGGTAATTCTGTAGCCAATGTAACAAAAACAAGCAAGCATAAAGATGATTTATTTTTGTTTCTATAGTTGTGGACTTGAAATTATAGTCAAATATGTCTCCAGATTTCTCCATAGAGGCTGAGTTACTTTGAGAACAGTGAGTTTTAAAAATGATCCAGCTGGGTACTAGTGGCTCACACCTGTAACCTCAGCTTCTCAGGGGGCTGAGATCAGAGGACCACAGTTCAAAGTCAGCCTAGGCATAAAAGTTCCTGTGAGATTCTTAATTAACCACTCTAAAACTGGGAAAGGCACTGTGGCTTAAGTGGTAGAGCGTTAGCCTTGAGCACAAAGAGACTCAGGATCAACAATCAGACCTTGAGTTTAAGCCCCACAACCACCACCACCACTAATAGCAACAAAGATTCAGGTGCAAGTGTCTCACATAGGTCTTTGTAGCTACTTAGGAGGCTGAGATCTGAGGATCGTGGAGCAAAGCAAGGTTGGGCAGGAAAGTCCATGCGACTCTTATCTCCGGTTAGTTTTCTAACCACAAAACTAGAGTGTAGTTGTGGCTCAATATGGTAGAGTGCCAGTCTTGAGTAAAAAGCTCAAAGATAGTCCCCAGGCTCTGAGTTCAAGCCCCATGACTAACAAACAAAAGAACCAGACATTGTGTTTATTATTATTCTGGGAACAAAAACTTACTTTGTTTAATTACAGTGGGAGTATAATTTCATTTTGTAAATAACTCTACAGTTTTGTTTGTGAACAAGTTTTCAGAATTCAAGCAACAAGTCATTTTTTTTTTCTTTTTTTTTTTTTTTTTTTGCCAGTCCTGGGCTTGAGCTCAGGGCCTGAGCCCTGTCCTTGGACTTTCTCAAGGCTAGAGCTCTACCACTTGAGCCTCACCACCACTTCCGGCTTTTTTCTATATGTGGTACCGAGGAATTGAACCCAGGTCTTCATGCATGCTAGGCAAGCACTTTAACCACTAGGCTAAACTCCCGGCCAACAAGTCATTCTGAGTTGAAGCTGAAAAGAAACTATGATCCTCTCTTCCCATATTTAAAATAACAGAACAAGATGACTCTTTAGTATCAGTAACAAATGGCAATAATCAAATATAGGTTGAGTTTTGAAATCCGGAGAGTCACATAGGCATTTCAAACTTAATATTCTAAATACATACTTACTTTTGAATTCTTCATACATAGGGACCAAATTACTTGTAATTAAGGCATCATAGAGACTGTCAGAGTTTTTACTGTTTGCTGTAAAGCAAATGGATTTTTATTAAATCTAAGAATTGAATATGTAATGTAATATGCAATATGTATTGATTTAATATATCTTATTTGCTCTCATTAAAATCTTTTTCCCCCAAAATCTCAGAATCTCTAAGTTATGAATTATTTGTCTTCAACAAAGAAAAACTCTATTCTCAGAAACTGAAGTTATTGTGAATCTCATGATAATTTCCTTTCTTGATGAGCAAGAAAAGGACTTAGGTTTTAGAAAAATCACACTGGTTTTATTAAGATCCCTGGAGGGATCTTTAAATATAAAACAAAGCAAAACACAAACACTTTTAAAAAGCTTAATCTACAGCTTGAAGTTGTTGGATACCGGCATGAGTGGTAGCCCAGGCTGGTTTCTGTTCACGGAAAGCAGCTGTATTCTCAACAGAGACTTTAGATTGGGCAGCAGCCAGAATAAATATTTTTTTAGAGGCTGTGTTGTTCTCCGAAGAGTCTTCATTTAAAATGTAAATGTAAAGCTGCCAAACTCATCTCTCTAAACATCTGGGCCAGATTAAAACTGATCTATGATTCCCAAAGAGAAATCTATTTGTCTTTATGTTAACTATTGTCTTGCTTTGGGCAAGCCAACAACCACTTGAGAACTCTTGGACAGCTAGTTTGGCCCAAGCAGGTAGTTTGGGTGGCCAGTATATGTTTAAGGAATAGACCAAATCCAGCTGATGAGAGCTTTCTAAGCTATTGCTCTAAAAAAGAGCTCTACTAACCCGGAGGATAGAGGAAGCCGTGGGTGATATTCTTGTCTGCTAAATAGAAGGAACATTTTTGGCTCTCAGAAGGAGTAACCCTGACATCAGCCCGCAGACAGTCTGGGATTGTGGGAGGAACAGGCGATGTGTCTCCCTGCTGAAAGAGAGAAACCGGGGAAAAAAATTACGCCCACAGTCATGGCTTTCCACATTTCCTTATTTGGTTGGTAACTTCCCTAGGGTGTTTTTCATTTACTCTCTTCTTATTTTCTTAGTGAATCAGGTCTACGCATGCAGTGGAAATGGATGTCTTCAGCAATGTTTTTTTCTGTGGTTCACTTCTGGTTAGGGGACACTGGGAGGGCAAATCCAATAAGCCTCAAAATGGAATATTTGCAGAGTATATCCTGAATTGAGGGCTGAGGAATAATGGTTGGTCTTGCTTTAAAAAAATTTTTTTAAAAACCCCAAACCTGAAATCCTTTACAGGATTTATGTGATGATAGGTGTTACATACACATAATAAGCATTAAAAAGGCAAAATATGCACTGCTTTAGAAATTTGAATATGAATTATCTATATTATTTCTTTAGTGGAAAAAGAAAATCTAACCAACTTAAAAGTAATTCCGAGAGGTTGCATTTGTCTAAATACATAAATATGCTTCTTTCTCTTTCTGGCAGTACTAGAGATTAAATTTAGGGTTCTAAATTTGCCAGGCAAGCACTCTAAGCTTGAGCTATGCCTCTCATCTTGAACATACTTACCATGTTTGCATTAAAATAAGCTTGTAGATATGCTTCACTATGAAACAGAAGAATTTTAAATTTTCTTTGTAATACTATATAAAGATGAATACATTACTTTACTCACCAAGAGCACTCTACATATATGCTGCCTAATATCAGTACTAAAGGTAATAATGTACTACACAATCATCATATTTTGATGACCATAAGTAAGTGAATGTTATATTGTTGTTTAATTTTATTTTGTCTGAGACAAGGACTCAAATTCAGTCTCTTACAGGCGTCCTACCACCTGAATCATGCCTCCCACCCATTTGTTTACATTTTTAAAGCGATTTTATTAGATCTCTATTGTCCACAGTATTTTTTCTTAACAGATTTGAAATAACTTGTTAAGAAGGAAAGCTAGGTTAAATTAATATATTCTGCCTTAACTCACTGTATTGTGTTGAAAGTAAAAAAAAAAGGTATATGTGTATCTAAAATATATAAGACTAATTAATATAGGAAAAGACAATGCACCCTCTACAGCATTGTCAAAGACAAGACAAAACCAGGCTGCAGTCTAGAATAGGAGAGAGGTAAAGATAAGACAAGCCCAGGAAAAGTCATTCAGGGACTTTAAACTCCTGAACAAAATGAAATATTCCAGTAGGAAAACATTGTACGAGAGGCAAATAACATCAACTTGGTTGAACAAGGACGTTTGTCTTTGCTCTCTTCTAAAATCCCATGGAAAGGGAAGTCACACTGAAGAGACATAAGAGGACAAAAATATTTAAGAGTTGGAAAGCAAATGAACAAACAGTAACCTGTATAAACCAGTAGGCACTAGCTATCAAAAGTCTAAGGCTGGGGTAAAGTACAATGTATCAGCTTTATGCAAAATATCAATTTTGTGACAGTAGGAAGGGTAAAACTTGAGAGTGACCTAAGGACAAGAGGGACTCTGTTGGGTTAGAAATAAGGTGATCAACCAAGAGTCTTAAAAAGGAGCCCAAACCAGGAACTGGTGGCTCACATTTTGCTACTCAGGAGGCTAAGATCTGAGGATCATGGTTCAAACCCAGCCTTTGCAGGAAAGTCCATGAAGCTCTTATCTCCAGTAAACTACTCAGAAAAAACTGGAAGTGTTGTGTGGCTCAAATGGCTAGCCTTGAGCCTGAGCTCACGGGCGACACCTAGGCCCTAAATTCAAACCCCAGGACAGGCAAATTCTAACTGCTGACTGAATCAGACCCATAAACTCCCATAAGGTTGTAAGGGTGATATTTTCTAACACACATCTTTATTTCATTCTAATAGCTGAAGTGTTTAGTAAACATTTTGGAAGAAATATATAATGTATAACTGTAGTTAAAGAAACATGTTTCTATAATGCATAAATATTGAAATGAATATATCTGTTAACATAATGAAAATTTTAGAACAGGCATGTTATTGTAATTTATAGTTACTGGCTGTAAAAGTTGTACTCAACAATTTAGTTGAGCAATGTATATACTAGTTTCCTTGAGTGGCATACATATTAGGTTGAAGGAAATGTTCCAGGATGACATATAGTTAGAAAGTATTTAAAAAGTGTTACACAAGCCAGGTGGTGATGGCCCATGCCTGTAATACTAACTACTCAGAAGGTTGTGATCTGAGGATCATGGTTCAAAGCTAGCCCAGGCAGGAAAATCCATGAGACTCTCTCCAATTATCCACCAAAAAACTGGAAGTGGAGCTGTGGCTCACACTAGCTAGCCTTGAGTGAAAAGGCTCAGAGGCAGCATCCAGGCCCTGAGTTGAAGCCCAATGACCAAAAAAGAAAAAAGGTTACATATTTGCTGTCACTGAAAATCTTGAGATATATTTCTCACCTACTGAAATTGAATTATGCTCTGAGACTAGGAAAGACCAAGTATCCCCTCTTATAAAGATGTGGTTGTGCCCTAGATGGAAAGTGAGGATGGTATCTCGGGTTCCTGAGTCCTGGTCTCAAGACAAAAGGTGTCGGTAGGCCATTACCACCATTCAACACACATGCTAACAGCTTCATTCTGCCATCACCTCAGAGGCAATGGCATTTCTGAAGGCACAAGAAAGGCAGGAAACGAGTATGGAGAACCCAGTTGTACACTGGTGTAAGATCTGGGCCCCCTACCTCTCAAACTCCCTCCAGACAAGTCAGATTGAGCATAGATGGGAAAGCAAGATGCTGTTACTTCTGGCTCAATGTGACAACCAAATAGAACTTGAGCAACAGGAAGTGACAGATACTGCTTACCTGCAGGCAGAATAGAAAGCTAAAAGATAATTATTTGAAAATGGGACAGTTATAATCTAATTTGGTGGTAAAGATAATAACTAGCTACTGTTTTAATTGTATGTCTGTTTGTATGATACTTTTCAACAATGAAAATGACTACTGGAATTAAAAAAACATGTTTGGAGACATAATCACGGCCCTAGTTTTTAAATACTCACAAAACATGATTAGGTTGTAATTTATAATGTGAGTAATAAGGTTTCATAACCAAAAGCCTTTTTAAAAAATTTCAATGATTTGCTATGGAACCACTCGTTATCTCAGTGCCTTCAGTCAAGGAAAAAAGAAAAAAGAAATGGTGGTAGGCTGGGTAAGGTGCACCTGTAAACCTAGCTACTCAGAAGGCTGAGACCTGAGGATCATGGGTAAAAGCCAGCCCAGGCACTAAAGTCTAGGAGACTCTTATCTTCAGTTAACCACTAGAAAACTGGAAGTGGTGCTGTGGCTCCAGGGGTAGGGTGGTAGCCTTGAACTGAAGAGCTCAGGGAGAGCACCCAGGTCCTGCGTTCAAGACCCACAACCAAGGGGGAAAATAAAAGGTGGGAAATATTATACTCTATTCTTCTTTTTAATTAATTAATTTTTAAACTTTGACTAGTTTTATTGATTCCAGAAAATCCACTAAACATTTTGTGCAAAGATCACTTTTCTGCAAAGATCACAAAATACTTAGAAGCAAAGGGAAAAGGGAGATTTATGTTCCCACAGCTACAATTAATCTAAATGTACACTGTGTGTACATTGTCAAATGCTCAGCAATAAAGGATTTGTCAGAAGAAAATTCAATGACTCAGTAATATGGGAAATACAAACATATATAACACAATATACATATTATACACATTATATTTGTGTGTATATTCTAGGTAGTGTACTAAAATTTCCTTTTCTGAAATAGCTACTCTAAACAACAGTCACAATTCCTGGTCATTTTATTTAAAAATTATTTATTTTGTTTTAAATATTTTAAACCAGTTTACTTCTACCCACTAAACTGGAGGTCCAGACACAAAGCCCACAGAAGGCCTGACCTTCTGTTGTTGTAGAACCTTGATTTCAAGTTACTTACTCAGAGCTCCTCTAAGATAACAACAAAAATTGGAAAACCCACTGAAACCACAAAAAAAACAAAAACTCCATAAAACTTAAAAGCACAAACCAATTAGACCCATGTTCCCCTGAATTTAAAAAAAGTACCTATTTAAAGTCCAATTTTTCAAACACAGAGCTGATTTACAACATTTTTATGTGAATCTCAAAACATCCTTATATGTAATTTTCTTAAACCACAACACATGAACAAAGTAATTTCTGAATTAGAAAGCAGAAAATTGCTAGAATTCCATCCTGTCACATGGAGAGAGAAATAGACAAGTAGTTCTGTGGGATCAGAAAAATGACTGGATCTTTTGGTAACAAAGAAGCTAGTTTTAAAACAATAACAAAGAAGAATTGTATTCGGTCCCCAGCTTGAATCCAAGTTAAAATCTCTCTGCCTTTGGTTTCCACCCAAGGTCATATAAATTCAGGAATGCAAGACAGCCAGGGAAAGTATTAAAGACATAAATATCTCCTTAAACTCCACATATCCTGCTAGGATTTTTCAAAATCAAAAACTGAATAATAATAAGTCAGACCTTGAATCCATCACTCTTTGAAGAATAAGATGATCATTGTGCATAAGAGGAAAGCAATGCTGACACCACTCTGATGATGAACTCAGGTAAACTGTTAGTGAAATATTTGCCCTCACTAGGAAACAAACATTTGAGTTCTGTTACAAATGACCACAATTGAGCCCTTGTCAGCTACAGAGCTGGCTTTCAAAACACACCCAGTTTTAATTCATGGTGGGAAAATATGCTTAATTTTCTCCATAAACTTGAATGGGAACAAGAAGAGCAGATGAACTAGATACAACCAGTGACTTCCTTTTCTATACAAGTGTTGGCACCCGGAATAAAAATCATGATAGTTATAGTTTGCCATCCATAAAATACTATATTCTCTCCCCATATAAAGCACCCTAATTATTTATTTGCCCTTATGCTGACATCACTGTTTTATCTTTTAACGTTTTTGCAAATAATGGTTGAGACTGGAGCTTCCAATCCATTCCATTCAATAAGTACTTGCTGGGCAGCCCAATGTTGCTAAATAATTTAACTAAAACCACCTCCAACTTCGAAGCAGTGTTTGGACTGAGTTTGGGCAGACTAATTTACATTTTTATGACTATTAATATGTCTGAATTGTTTGTCTCCTGTATTTTATCTATATATTAACTCAGATTCTTGTTCTCTTGTTTATTTATAGAATTTACTACCCATTCTGGATCCTTATTACTATTCTAGATGGTCATCACTTGTTCTTTTTATATAGTAGAAATGATTCATTATGATGTCTTTTTGTCACATGTTAATGTTAATCAGACTAAATTACTTTGTAATTTGTTGTTGTTCTGTTCTGAGAAACTATATCCAAAGGTGATATGCACAAAGAAAAATGTTGTTCTGTTCTGAGAAACTATATCCAAAGGTGATATGCACAAAGAAAAATGTGAACTCTGGAGGTGTATGCATGCTGGAGGTGTGGTGATATCACACCAGTCTAACAAGCAAAAGTCCCTGAGTTCAAGACCTAGTACTGCCAACAAAGAAAGCTATAGATTTGCCAGTTATGTTTAAGTCTACAAATCTATTGGCAATTTAGTTTGGGGTATGGTGTGAGGTAGGGATCTGGTATTTTCTTTCTGATGGATAGCCATCTGTCTTGGCACCACTGGGTGAAACTTTGCTAAATAGTGAAAAGGAAAGAGGTTTTAAATAAGTAGATTCTCAACCTAGAAAGGATTATGACACAGCCTAACTTATTGCACTAGATCTCTTTTGGCAGGATTATATCTTCTCACATTGTGCTCCTTGTGATTTTCATAACACAGAGAAGATAGTAAATGCTTGCTAAATAAGCAAAGCCAAAGCCTATATTATTTTTTATTATTTTATGTACTAAAGAAAAATAACAGAAGGCTGCTCAGAATAAGATATCATGACAAACACAATTAGGGGCTTGAACCTCCAGCTGTGTTAGAGATCTCCTAGGAAAGTTTTCTGTCCCTCTTGTGTCCTTTCCTCCTCCTTTTACCTCCATTCAACACTGTCTGTGTTGAAACTTGCCTATATGCCAAGTCAAATGCACTCACCCCTTGGTCATGTTCAGTGATTTTTCTCTGTCTCTCTGTCTGTCTGTGTCTGCCTCTGCTTTTGTCTCCGTCTCTCTCTCCATATCTTACACACACACACACACACACACACACACACACACACACACACGCAATTGAAAAGAGAGAGAGAGAAAGAGAGAGAGAGAGAGACAGACAGACAGACAGACAGACAGACAGACAGACAGACAGAGAGCGCGCACCTTTGTGACCTCTGATAACCAAGTCCTTCTTTTATCAAGGAAATTACCTTTTGGGAATACCCACCAAACATATGCTTGAGATTACCAAAACAATAGAGTAGCTCTGTGCATGCTATAAATTGAAGGCTTTTTACCTACCTCACCAATGAGCCAATTATTTCTCCAGGCAAACGACAGTAGATTCCTCTTTCATACCCATATAACACTTCCAAAAGCCTTTCTCTAGAAGCTATAAGAATGTGGCCTTTCTCTCTGGTCTCTTATGCAAACCAGAATTCAACATGGAAAAATCACTGTTGTTTCACCCCCCATGGGTCTGCCGACCAGTGGCCTTACCGGCACAGGAACACTATATGAGCTCCACAGCGCCATCCGTATGGCCTTCCCATAACCACTGACATATTCTCTGTGGTAGAGCAGACAGTGATCTTCATTCTCCTGTAGAACCCTGGGCTTCCCAAATGGCAAATTTACTTTCATTGTGTTTGTCACTAAAATGCAATAACATAAATAAGTATGGCATTAGTAAATGCTGCTAGGCAGGGAATAACTGCCACCAGCTGGTTCAAAAGAGTGTGAGGTTCTTTTATCCTTTCTTCTTTCCTTTATTCTCTTGCATATTTCCTTATGTAGTTGTTTTTGATATCTACACCCTTTGTCTTGTATATAAGTTTATCTGATTTGGAGCAGGGAAGAGGAAGTGCAGAAACAGTGAGACAAAGGGTGAATAATGCAACAGTGACACCCACTAGACACCCTGCTGCTGACGAACTAGACAACTTGGTAGGGAGGGAGGGAGAGAAATCGAAGGGAAACATTGGGAGAGATTGGGGGAGTGGTGATACTGTTATAAAGGAAATGAACTCATTACCCAACTCCTGTAACTCTTAATGCCTCTGTACGTCACCACCTTTACAATATATTTTTTTTTGCCAGTCCTAGGCTTGAGCTCAGGGCCTGAGCACTGTCCTTGGACTTTCTCAAGGCTAGAGCTCTACCACTTGAGCCTCAGCACCACTTCTGGCTTTTTTCTATGTATGTGGTATCGAGGAATTGAACCCGGGTCTTCATGCATGCTAGGCAAGCACTTTAACCACTAGGCCAAACTCCCGGCCCCTACAATAAATTTTTCAAAGTAACTAAAAACATCAAAATCCAAAATGATACTTAACTATATACTATGCTATATACTATGTGTCTCTCTCTCTACCTATCTATCCATCCATCTATCCCTTTTATCCTCTTATTTATTGGCAAAAAAAACCTCCACATTCAATAGTCTCAGTGAGTTTACTTTGGATAATAATAAAAAGGCAGTGTGTTTGTTCAATCTCAATATTGAATAGCACCGTAACTCCTGACTTACTTTCTTCTTGATTGAGATTTAGCCGTTCATTGGTCTGTTCCAGTAGAGTACCCTGCAAAATAATGAGAGGGAAAGAGGAGGAAGTAAGTGACAGTGATTAATGCAGAGAGCAGTCAAGATTATTCCTGTAATAATCACATAAAGTATTGTGAGACTGAACAATGGACCCAGATTAAATTGGTTTATATTGCAATTCTGTCACTGCTCGGGTAATCAGAAATGCTACTGTCTTACCTCCACACCTCTATGTGTGTGTGTGTGGTGTGTGTGTGTGTGTGTGTGTGTGTGTGTGTGTGTGTGTGTGAAAGAGAGAGAGAGGGAGAGAGAGAGAGAGAGAGAGAGAGGGGGGGGGGGGAAGGAGGGAGAGGGAGGCAGAGAGACAGAGACAGAGAGACAGAGAGAGAGACAGAGAGATTCATGTTTGTGTTTGTGTGTGTAGGACTTTGCAGAGACGTAACTGGTAACGATCAAAGGGTTTTGACCCGAGCTGGAATGGACAGCTGAGTGGGAGGACCTGGAGTGTTAAGGTGTAGATTCACAGTCAGGAAACATGGGGTATCAACTCTGTTCAGATTGGAAGTGGGGCAGATGCTGGTCCTGGAACCATAGCTAGAGCAGCGAGAGGCATTTTTGCAGAGGAGAGCTCTGGGTTTTCAGTCATGTCTGCCAACCTTAGACTATTTACATAACTTTTGTGTGCCTTCTTTATCTCTAAAATGATGAACAAAATCTATCTATTACTAATCACTTTTGGGTGGTAGTGGGGTTTGAACTCAGGACATTACATTTGATAGGCAGGTACCCTCTCACTTGAGCCATTCTCCCATTCTTTTACACTTTAGTTCTTTTTTTTTTTCAGATAACATCTCACATTCTCATGCAGGCTCACCTGGACTGAGATCCTTCCATTTATGTAGCTTGAATGACAATCATGAAATACCACAGCCAGGTTATTGGTTTTGCTGGGTTCTTGATAAATTTTTCCTCAGCTGGACTCTAACTGCAGTCTTCCCATTCTCTGCTTCCTTAGTAGATGGGATTCTAGCAGTGAATCACTCCACCTGACCTTTATTGTTAATTTTTAATAGTGCCTTCATTACAGGTATCTAGAGCAGTAAATGGAACACCTAACATGAAAGTGTGATGTTAGGTGTTACATGGTAATGGCAATGTAGCATAATAATCTCATATCTCTACTCTGGTCTTTCCTATAGTTTTATTATTATTGAGATGTTTCACTGAACTTTTGCACTTTCAAGTCTCTTTTAGTTGGTTATTTCTTTATGTGCAGGTATGATGTTATTGTGAAAACTAGAAAATGTAAGGGTTTCTGCTGCGATCTGAAGTGTTGCTTTTGCACTTAGACCAGGAGGTTGTGTAGTGTCACCAGCATCCAACTGCTGCTTCCCAGAGAGTCTCCACTGCTACCCAACGAAATGCCCTGCACCACCTATTCTAGTAATGGCGCCTAAGTCCACGTTACCATCCCTATCTCCTCTTCCCTACTTACCCAAATATGCTCACCTGATTTGTGCATGATTTGTGAAAAAGAAAACCAGAGTTCCAAGATTGCTGTTTTGAATGGTCAAGACGGTTAGCTCACGATACAATTAATAATTCTTTCCCCAGTTGTGCTTTCAAAACTACAAAGCCTATGCATGTGGTTCCTTTTATAACATATGCACTATAATCTTGCATCTCCAGAGACAGCTCAGAGACACCACATAGATGGACTTAGTAGAAACCCACGGCAGAACACAAACCCATGTGTTGACTACTGGGATGCATAGCTCATTCTGTTTGCATTCTGCAGATGCATGAGGCTGTTACTTACGTTCTCAAGCATAGCACACGTGCAGTCTAGACTGTCGGTGGGCAATGTACCGGTGAAGCCACACCTAGATGGCAGGGACACCTCCACTGGGTGAGATGGCTCATAAAAAGGCACTTTCAGAAGATGGTTTAGACTGCCGTGGGTACCATTGTTTGGTGCTGGTTGAATTCGTAGGAGATCTAATTAAAAAAGAAAAATTCAAAGTAGCTCAAAATTAGAAAGTATCCTTGGGCTTTCTAAAGACTTAGTGCTCTACCACTTGAGCCACAGCACCATTTCCAGCTTTTCCTGTGTATATGGTACCAAGGAATCAAACTCAGGGCTTTGTGTATGCTAGGTATGCACTCTGCCACTAGGCCACACACCTGGTCCCTACATCATGGAAGTGGAAGCCTTTTTGTTTCTAAGTCACATTTAGTAATGATGGTACAGTAAGACAATTAAGAGAAACAGCTATGGTCAGTTTGTTTCCGACTACTTTATTTCCAGCTTTGATTTGCCTGGAGGGCAGACGCTCAGTGAACATAATGGAATAGGCACAAGCACAGATGCTAGAGTAGGACAGGATCCCTAACCTACTTCTCTACAAATTTTTCACTTCAAGTATAATAAATGTGTGCCCATATAAGACATGCTTATCATCCTTTTATGCTAGAGGACTGCTCTATCATTACCAAACAAACAAACAAAGATTGTGTTTTAACTGCCTTTGAAAAGTCGGCAGTATTATTTTATTTTTCTAAATTTTATTATATCAAATTAGCATATACTAATAGAAGAGATTGCTTTCCCAAGACCTAAAGATTATCATTACAAAAAAAATAACTCATTTTTTTTGTTTTGTTTTGCTGTGTTCTGAGACACAGTCTTACCAGGCCACCAAGGTTGGCCATAAACTCAAGATCCTGTCTTGGTTTCCAAAGTGTTGGGATTACAAGCATATATCACCATGCCCAGAGGGACGCATTCACTTTTGTGACTATAGGATTCTCGATAATAAACAATTCTTTTCCTTTCTTCCCTATTTCTTTCTTTTTTTGTTGGTGATACTGGGATTTACATTCAGAATCTTGGACTTGTTGGGTATGTACTCTACTTCTTGAATTATACCCCTAACCCTATTTGTTTGTTTACTTTTTGCTTCAATTATTTTAGGGTGTGGTCTCATTTTCCTTACCCAGGAGACAGCTTTAGATTGTGACCCTCCTATCTATGCCTGCCATGTAGCTAGGTGCATAGATAAATCTCTACACCCTCAGCTGTGCCCAATTTATCTAGTGAGATGGGAGGTCTCAGCAGCAATATGCTCTCAGTCTCCACCTCTGAAATCCCTGGAGTTACAAGCAAATGCCTCTACTCTAGCTACTTTTCATCATGTTACTGCAAAGCATCTTGTCTTCAAGATCCCATTTATCCTGTTTCACATTATGTCTATTGCAAGCTAGCCACTGTTTGCTGCTGAGTTCATGTACATATACTTACCACATAGTAGATTGTAGACTTCGATATTCTCAAATGGTTCAACTTCAATCTTTTCTTTAAAGCTGGGGCCATGTGCCAAGAAGATAGCCTAGGTGGCGACAGTAAAATATTGTTACTAGAGGAGACCTAAATTCACAAGTAAGTGTAGAAAGAGACACGTTTTTCTTTCTGCAAGACTCTTGCTTTGTCAGGATTTCTTTTCTGGCTTCTTGTGATATTGTTAACCCCCAGAAAATATAATCCATCAAGTTTTGACTTCTGTCTCTTTCTGCTTTCCCACAGCCCCACATGCCAACAGGCTGAAAGGTTGCAAACAACAGTGGACAATTTTTTATCAGCATAATTCCATATCTCAGCAATATGTATTAGAAATTCATCACTTGATACTCTATATTCACACATTCCTTTGGTGTCATTGCTCAAATATGTTATTGTATGACAAAAATGAGGATGTTTTAAGTATTAATATTTGCACAGCTTCTTAATCCCTATGTTTCTTAAACCTGTCTCTCCATTCTTTTGAGATAAAGATTTAAGTGTTTTGGCTTATACTCAACGAGAATGTATATTATTTATAATAGATTGAGTTGTTTTCTACTGTAAGCTAGAAGGAAAGTATAGAGCATGGACAAATCACTCTTTTCAGTTGGTAGGAATTCCCAAGATACTCATCAGAGAATTAAAAACACAATCATTAGTTATTAGTTTAATCATCATGTAGCACCTTAATTGATAGAAAAGCTCTGTATGCAGAGATTTTCCAGATTTATTTTAAAAAGATACAACCCACCATGGCAATGTTAATAAGTACATTCATAAAGTCTAACCTTTTCTGATGTAGAAAGCAGTGTGTACTCACACATGTAAATAAAACTTTAGAGAAAATGATCAGATTGCAAAACTGCATTTTTCTCATAACCTCCTCTGTGTACTTTCTCAGCTTTTTGGGCTCCACACAGTCCTGAATTTTTTCTCTTCTACCTTGATGCTTCTAGTCCTAGATCTTCTTGCTAAGAACTTTTCCTCCCCAGCATCTTCAAACAGAATTTCCCTACATTCCACATTGGGCATTTTTTCTACACAATCCACCTAGGATTTAGGGGCTTCCTGAGCTGGATGTGTTTGTTTCTTGTTTTGGGGGGGAGCACTGGGACTAGGAATTAGGACTTCTCACATGCTAGGCAAGCATGCTGCCTCTTCATCCATGACTCCAGTCCCTTGTGCATTCGCTTGATTTTTAGATAGGGTCTTGCACTTTGGGCGTGTTGACTTCTGACCTCAGTCCTCCTACCTCCACTTCCCAAGTTTACTGGGACCAAAAGTATTCACCATTATGTCCAGCCTCGTGGCACACATGTTAAATCATTCCTATGCCCAGGACTCAAAGTTCAATCTCTAGGAAAAGCTCTTCGTTTCCCTCTTTTTTTTTAACATCTCTGTTTGCATCTTTGACAAACATTTCATACTTAACTCATCCAAGAGTCTTCTTGCTTCTTCCTTCCAAATAAATAGTAGCCCCAGTTCAACTCACTACGCTCTTAGGTCCAATACATTAGGTTATCACAATGTATCCACAAGGCTGACTCTTGCCCTTCTTCAAGTCTCTACTCCAAGGTTGCCCAGTGACTGAGCTCTCCTGGTGATTTACAGTTGCATGCTGCCCGAGGCACTCCAAAACAATACCAATTTTCCCAACTCACTCTTCCTTTACTTTCTCTAATCCCTGATCGCACTGAACCTAGCATACCAAGTCATTTCTTCCTTCGTTATACGTCTGGTCTCTGCTTTCATTTTAAAACAGAAGTTCACAAAGATCTCTCTCTTTTTTTGTCAGTTCTAGGATTTGAACTCAAGCACAGTCCCTGACCTTCTTTTGCTCAAGGCTAGCACTCTACCCACTTGAGCCACAGCACCACTTCTGGCTTTTTCTACATAAGTGGTAACGAGGAATCAAACCTAGGGCTTCATGCAAGCTAGGGAACCATTCTACCATTGGGCCACATCCCAGGAAGTCTCAAGATTCAAGAGCTTTAGACTTTGCCTACCACACTGAAGAACTAGTGTCTAGTTAAAAAAAACAGCACATTACCTCCATGCTCTTAAAATCATTGTTATAACCATGGTTGCCTCCTCCACAGTTTGTATTTGCTTTACTCCTATGAAGAAAGGATATATTACACTCAGACCAATGTGGTAAGATGATACAATATAGTCAATTAAGCCATAGTGGACTTTCATGGACTTTCTCTACCAACAACATAAGTGTTCATTTTTATGCTCGAGTTCCTAGATACTTCTCTTTCAAACATTGTTAACAACGGACAGAAATGCAAACCCCTCTTTTACTGAGTACACATTTAGGACTCGATATGAATAAGCAAGACCATCCTGGAAAATCTGAGTCATAGGTGAACCAATCCTACTTTCTTGATGAAGTGCACTTTAATGAGTCACACTGTGCCCAAAGCTCCGTTGCTTGTCTTGGGGATGCCACTATAGCAATTTTCATATGTTTTATTGTTTCCCAATAATTTTTTTATAAATTGATAGAACAAGATAAAAAAACTGCATACTTTTCTAACAAGTCTAGTACTAGACTCTCCTGCTTCATAGAGTAGCACACCAAACTCTCTGAAATATCATTTTCACTCGGTTTGCAAAAAGCAACCTCATCTCTCCTTTCTTCAAGTTCAGGATTCTCCTACTTATACATGATGGATGAGGTCTTTATGCACAGTGGCTTCATTCACTAGCCATTCCAGCTACAGGCCATTGCTAGTAATTGCTGGGATCTAGTTCGCCCTCAGAAGCTGCCTTGTTTTCTCCAGTCTTTCTCCCTGAAGAATGACCAGCTGCTCTAGGCAGATCTAAAGAAAGAGCTAAACAAGACTCTTAAATAAACCAAGGCAGGGCAAGCTAATGATACCATCTAGAGAGAAATCGAGTTCTCTTCCTCCTGGTGACAAATTCTCCGTGGGACTGGCAAACTGAACAAGAATTCAGGTTCTACTCATTTACTTTCTTGTGTATCTTGAACTGCATGCAGTAGGACATTTACCTTAATCCATCCTAAATCGTTAGACCCCAGGACAGAACCACTGCTGCCAGGAAGCCTTCCCTGATGATTCTTGACATCCACATGAGGCGTCATCTCTTTGTTTCCTTGAACCTTGTACTTGGTTCTAGCACACCAGTTATCATCCTAGAGTGTGACTATCTGTCTGTTTTACTTCCCACCCTGGGGAAGATCTCCAGGGCAGGATGGAAGCTGTCATTTCTAGATATATATATATCACTGAAATAGTCTTCAATTAAGAGTTCTCTTGTTAAGCGTTTATACAAATTTCCTAATGGTGTAAGTTAGTGTACCTTATAAGTCAAAAGTGGTAGAATACATGAGAAAAATAAAGCCTTAGAGGCTAATTTTCCCATTCCCACTAGTATCTGAGTGGGGGTTATTCTTTCAGATCTCACTACATGCTACGAAAAAGCATTTGAAATTGGGGACTGATTTGTGAAGCTTAGAGATAGCACAGTGGCTGAACTTCTTCTATATCCCTTTTTATTCTATATCACGACCTCCTACCTTCTAATTTGCCCCTAACAGTGACAATTTAGAAGATATACTCCCATTTGAATACAAATATATTTTCATACTATATACTTAACCTATTAAATGGTTAATTTTATTTTAGGAAAATGCTTTTAGAAAATGTTATCCAGAGTGAACTACAGTATGGTGGCTGACAGTATAAGGACTTAAAAAAATTCTGAATCATATTAATACCACACACACACACACACACACACACACACACACACACACACACACCACCTCTGATCCCAAGAACAGAGAGAAGTGCCATCTAGTGGCCTAGTTTGGAATTACATACATAGCTGAGCACTGCTTTAGATAATCTTAAACAGGTTCTGCCAAATTGCTAGTTCCTCAACCTGCATATATATGTGTGTGTGTGTGTGTGTGTGTGTGTGTGTGTGTGTGTGTGTGTGTGTGTGTGTATTGTCCTCTTCACCTTCTTTTTCTTTATCAAGTACATAAGTCTAGGCACTTTATTGCCATTGCGTCTCTGGCCTCTTGTCATTAGGATGCATACATGTAAGGGAGGCCAGGAAAATGCCATATGGTCTCTATCACTGATGTTCATGAATACGTAAAAATATTGAAATGAAATAAACAAAGGACAAGCTCTTGTTTAGCTACCAGAACTGGCATATGTATTTTTCCATGGCTTAGTATCATTCTTCTTCACTGAATTTACAATTCTTAGAGTTGGAATCATGTCTCTATTCTAAATGTCCAGGACACAACCTGACCCACATACACACATAGCAATCATTTGAATTTTTTGTTGGATCCATGAAACTACTCATTATCTGTAATAGTGTTATCAGGATGGTCTTACTTTGTTTTAACTATCTAACTTCAATCTTGAAAATGTTTAGTGATCAGCCTAGATTATCCTTAAAACTAGAAAAAAATGATAAAGGTTACAACTAATTGGTTAAAGAAATCTTTTATGAAAATGAGAAGATGACTAAGATCTTAAAAAAAAATCCATTCGCTCACTCACTCACTCCCAGCCTGGGCAAGAATGGCTGGTGTCACCCTTATTCAAACTCTTGCCTTAGGAGATGGCAGTATGGGTGCAGCGCTTTTCTGCTGACATCTCTGGATCAGTGGCTAGAACAGTCTCCATCTTCTTTCCCATTCTCACCTCTACTGTGAAGGTTAGGATGCTAAGACCACAACTAACAGAAACAATCTCAAATGCAGAAGTGCTTGAAAGCATGGACAATATCAAGGAAATACTAGTTGGGCAGGAAAATTCTCATGATAGTAACAGTAGATAAGATTAAATACATCCAAAAAACAAGATATTGCTTCATGTATTATAAGTAAATAAACACACAGACCTTAACGCCAGCCATTGTCGATCAACCATGAGATGAACTTTGTCAATTCTGATATTTTTGGCATAGTGTAATCGTTTGGGCAAGTCAGGAGTCAGGTAGGGTTTGAAATGCTGGTTAAGTTTTCGGCACTGAAAAGGTGGTAAACATTTCTCCCATGAAACACAAGACATGCAAACTACTTAAATTTTTCATTCTCTAGGAACATTCTTTTTTTATTTAGCAGGGATTAAACTCAGTAAAATGGGGATATTAGAGTCGGACACAGTGGCTCACGCCTGTAATCCTAGCTACTCAGGAGGCTGAGATCTGAGGATCACAATTTAAAGCCAGCCCTGGCACTAAAGTTCGTGAGACTGTTCTCTCCAATTAAACAATAGAAAACTGGAAGTAGTACAATGGCTCAAGGGGTAGGGCAGTAGCCTTGAGCTGAAGAGCTCAGAGACAGTGCCCAGGCCCAGAGTCCAAGCCCCACAACTGATAAAAAAATAAATGGGGATATTAAACTTTTCAACATGGCTGAAACTATCATCTAATCCCCACATTATATTACTTTTATTATTACAACAATAATTAAGTGATATCAAATTACTATTTGGTGTTGGATATTTAAAAATTGTATTCCTGGGTGTCTTAAACCACAATAAATGTCTCCTCTTTTTTGACAAAAAAATCCCAAATATTTCTAAATGACAACTACAACTTTACAGATTATAGATAATGGCAAAAATGAAAAAAGCAGCTTAACTGCCCCCAAATGCCTTTCCAATAGATTCATTTTACCTTTTAAATGCCATTTGCTTATATCAGTTTAACAAGCTGTTGTAGCCTCTATACTTGTAAAATGTTCATGGATTCTTGAGAAAGGAAAGTGCATTTTATAAAACTTTTTTCTTTAATATTTTAAAACAGAATATGAAAATCACATTGGCACCTAGCCATGCAAAAAGAATGAAGAAATGAGATATAACTCTCAAAGTTTTATCTCATGACCTCAAAGAATGAGAGGATAAAATCATGTAAGAATATCAAGAAATAAAATGTCTCCAATTTCCTTATTTCTTACATATTTCAACCCACAGTATCTCATCTATCTTAACAAGCCTGTGTCATTATCTCATACTCAATTTGTATGAGAAAAAAGAGAACTGATAAAATACAACTTACAAAAATAAATTGTAAAAGAAATATAATAAATGGGAGAGTCGAGAGAGATTAAAACAAGACAGAGAAAAATATTGGCCCCACGCATACATTTCTGCCTGGTTTCCTCTTATTTGTTTTGGTATCATTTCCAGGCCATCGCTCTTACTTATTACTTCCTTATTAAGCCAATATGCTATCGACTCTCAGGCAGGCACATGATGGCAGATACTGACTGCCAGCTCCCATAAAGAGGCACAGGTAAAGGGCATGCCTCTGACGGAACGGCTCATGTTCCGGAACTTGAAGAGTTGCCAGTTCATATCATGTTGAACTGCTCATTGTAAGACACCAGAACAGCATCACCCTAAGAACCATTATCCTGACAATGATGTACTCTAGGCAATGGCAGTCCCTTTCTCTACACTTGGCACTCATCTGATAAGAGATGTCCTTTCAACCAACTGAACTGCAGCTATATAGAGATTATGAAAGGACAGAACAAAAAGAATTCAACAGCTTCATCACAGGTGGGAGGACATTTTATACAATTCTGAGGTTTTTTAAGGAACTATAGGCAATATTTTAAAACTGTAAAAATGCAAGTTGCACTGGTATCTCGTCATGTAAAATGTACATGAGGAAATAAAGAATGGAACTATAAAGAAACTTTCAAACACAGCCTTGTTCAGAAACGAGAGGGAAATTCCATCATGTAGACTTTAGAGTCCATGTTGAAAATTCTGTACTACCCTCTCACAAGGCATAAACATCGAATGCATGACTTTACCAAGAGGGGGCAACATTGTCTATCACTTTACTCAAGATCTGAATATTGGTAAAAGGAGTAAGAGAAAGTGGCAACATTCTAAAGATGCATTACCAAAGGTTACTACTCTCTTTAACCATTCGTGCTCCATGCGTTCCTTTGTGTTTTTTTTAATTTCATTCTAAGCAATGACATACTTACGGATTTCATATAGTAAGTAGGTATTTGTGAGTATTTAAGCTATCATATAAAGGGCTAAATATGAGTTCAGTGGTCACAAGCATGAAGCCCTGTGTTGGATTCTCAGCACCACAGAAACACAGTCACAAGAAAACAAAACCAATCACAAGAGAACATTCTAGGCCTTTCTGACAGAATAATGAACCCTACTTTGAAAATGTTGCTTTAATTTTGCTGGAATTTTCTCTTTGCATTTCCCAGGATTGAACACCCAGGATTGAAAACCAATTTTTTTTTAAGTTGTGCTTTTATTTAGAAGGTAATAAGATTTTTTGCCCTGAAAAAGCCTGGAGTTTGCTATTGAAGACATCCAGTCACACAGAAATGGAAGAGAGCTAGAAGCCCATTAGCACAGCCTGCAGGAGTGAGGCCTCAGCCCTTTTCATGAAAACTAGGAATTTATTCCATTGTGAACCTCAACTCATTTCTTGTAGCAGAAGATTAAAGCAACTAACACATGTATTGATGGAGAGTAAAAATTAAATTAGAAACTGGGTATGGTGGTACATACTTTTAATCTCAGCCATAAGGAGAATGATGCAGGAAGAGGACAAGTTCTAGGCTAAGCTGGGCTACTTAATGAGTTCCCCTCTCAATCTCCCCACTCAAAAACACAGAACTACATATACCCAAATCACAAGTAGCTCAAATTTCTGAAATACATAAATAAGGTCAATAAGTTTGCTATAGTAGCTCTATGTTTGGAGATTGTGTACTTACACTGAGATTCTTAACGATGTCTTCAGAATTAACTGTTTCAGAAGAAAGAAACAAATTGAATTACAATTGATACTTGATAACCGCAAAAAAAAAAACGTGGGCTCACTGAATTTGCATGCATATTTCTTTATGAATGGCTATGATTTGGCAGGATTAAACTAAAAATGATTTCAAACAAAATGATTTTTTTACTCTAATATTTAAAACTATAGTAATAGCCATATGATAATAATAGGTTCATGCCTAAAATTCTAGCTTCTCAAGAAAAACTAAAAACTATACTGCAACATGGGCATTCCTCATTTTTCTGTTCAACCTTCCACCAAAGTTACCAGGCCCTAATAATCCTGGGATCTCTTAGGGTCTCAGCGCCCAGGTTGTGCTGCACTTCCACTTTTACCTTTCTCCTTCAGCAGCTGGCTATCTCCATACTCACAAGTAAAGAAGTCCTCAGGAATATTACGACTCCTGATGCGAGCAGCAGGCCCTCCATACATATAGAAGTTTATTTGGGAAAAATAATCAGTCATATATTCCACCTTATCACAGTAAGTCTGGTCCATTCCTAAATTTAAAAAAAAGTCCAATAAGTATACATATATTTTTTCTCCAGTAGATCTAGTCAATGGACTTACACACACACACACACACACACACACACACACACACACACGTATCACCAATAAATGTACGAAATGATGCAGGACATCAACAAACATGATCCAACTGCCTGTCTATGTCAAATAAGAGATATTTATGCTACAGATCTCAAACTTCACTGAGATCTTATACAAGTTATTCTACTGTTTTTCTCTAGGTAGCAGAACTTGAAAATTGTGATAATCAAATAAACAGAAATAATAAACACATATTTTAATGTAAAACAAAAAAAACAACAAGATAAAAACTCTGGACCAGGAGTATGACTTAGTGGTAGAGTGCTTGCCTAGCATGTACAAAGCCCTGGATTGAATTCCTCAGTACTGCATACACAGAAAAAAACAGAAGTGGTGCTGTGGCTCAAGTAGCAAAGCATTAGCCTTGAGACAAAGTGCTCAAGGACAATACCCAGGCCTAGAGTTCAAGCCCAGAATTGGCAAAAAAAAAAAAAAAAAAAAAAAACAATAGCAACAAAACCTCTGTGGGCTAATTAACTCTTTATATCTGATTTATCTGTAAGACAATACAATCCACTTTAAGCCAAAATAGCAACATGCATCTTTATAAAACAGTATCATCAAACTGAGGGTTAAAATATTTATTTTGAAAATTATATTATTTAAACTTACATAAACAATATGTGATCTGAAACCATTTGCTAATTGAGTCTTTTTATTGTCAGATTCTTCTGACTACATATACATTTCTGGTTCTTTATATATTTACTTATTTATTTTTGTTGGGACAAGGTCTTGGTATATAGCCGTGACTAGCTACAGACCAAAGCTCTACTAGCTCAGCTCTCTTCTGCTCACTCTTGCTGTGTTGTTTTTTTTACAGATTTGGAGGTCAGCTTCCTTGAGAAGACCATCCTGGCTCCTTATTTCTCAACACTCCAAATCTAGAAAATTGAGCACTGATAAAGTACTTGTAGAATATGAGTGGAAGGCCTGGGGATATAGCTCAGTGGTTCAATGCCCACCTAGCATGCAGAAGGCCCTTGACTCGATACCAGCTGTGCACAGAGGGGGAAAAAAAAGCTGTTCAAGGAATGGGGAGAGAAGCTGCTAGTTCATTTCATTTTAATTTTGCAATTAATCCTAAACAGAAAAATATGAAGCAATATAGACACTAAAAACAAAAAGCTATGATTACATACACCTCTAATCATATCACTTGAAATAAACAGGGCCTGGATAAACTGGCCAATACCAGGAAGTACAGTCAATCCATACATAAATGTCATATAGCACAGTCAATCTACAACATCATAAAATATAGTCAATCTACATGAAGCTATCAATAGTTCAAAAAGCCTATCAAGCACATTCTAGGTTGAATACCAACCCAAACCTGCCCCCATTAAGCACAATAATTCAATTTTATTCATAATAAAATATACAGAAAGGGTTCAGAAGTATTAAATAAGTAGAAATTGTAATTTAGTCTTCTCTTTTTTTCATCATCTACCACAAAATTCATGTTTTGCATCTTCAAGAATCTCTAGTTCTGGAAATACAGACCTCAAAATAATAGTTTTGTGTGATCCCTGAAGTGACAAAAAGAAAGCAATGAAAACATATGATGTCAAATTTTCTTGTGAAAGCATACCGTGGTCAGTCAACAGGATGATATTGACACAGTTGTGTAAGTTCCGCTGTTTGAGACCCTCCATCAGCATTCCGAAGGCATTGTCTACCAACTGTAAGGCTTTAATCACCTTTAAAATTCAGAATAAGATTGTCTTTGTGAGGTGTTTTAGTTACCAAATCATTATCTAGTCAAGTAAAAATTAAACACGTTTCTTCCTCTAAACTTTGCCAGGCTTTGAAATAAAACATTAGATTTCAGCACCTATCTTAACTACATTTACCAAGTACCAATTCCCTACGTTTCTGTAAGCAAAAAAAGGAAGGAAAGAAAGAACAAGATTTCTTATAAAAGAAGATTATTTACAGGCCAATAAATGTATGAAATAATACTGGACATCAACGAACGTTAAGGTGGGATACCCAGTCACTGTCGTGAGAGTGCTGCCTCTAGTCTGGAAAGTCACGTGACTGTCATGACCAGAGAGTTAAAGAAGGTGCATACTCTACTGCCTAAGAAAGCTACTTCTAGATAGTTTTCCTAAGTACTCAGTGTACAAATGGAGAATACAGGGAAAGATAGTCATTTCAACATTGATGTGTAACTTATATGTCAGGGCCAATAAAATAGGGCATATATTTTCAGAATGTACAGTGGACAGCCCTTTATTTTTGTATGTGATTATGGTGCTGGAGACTCAATTCATAGACTATGTCCTCAGTCCACAAATCAGAATTATAAGGCACAGGAAAAAGCTCACAACACAATGTTAATATTAACAAATGGGAAACCAACTATATGCAGACATTTCTGAGTAAATATACATGCATAGAGAACTAAACGAGAATATGCCAAAGTACTAATGATTCTATTTGTGGAGTCTATTTTTGTTTTAGTGTTTATAATGTATTCTTTCTTAAAAATTTTTCTTTTTGATATTTCTTTCTTTTAACATGTGCCAGGGCATCAGTATTGAACGAACCTAAAATTTAAATGAATTTCACTGATGTAACTTTTCAGTTATTTTTTCCATTGAATGAGAAACTATAACAGCAATGGATTAGGAAAAAAGAATATTTAGTCTCCAATGCTATTACTATACATTTTTTCTTTTTGTTTTTCTTATTTTGAAGAATAATTCTACAGGTCAGTTTGAGTTAAGCACTTTAGTGCATGATTTCTAATTCCTGGCCTCATTATAGATTAGGAAAATAAACACAACCCAGACTCTATATCATGCTAAGTCCATCACCAATTTGGAGATGCTTTTTGAATTCAACCTTAGTGCCTTCATTCATGCCTGTTGCCATGTAAGCTGCTACCTTTCACACTTCTCCAAGCACACTGAGAGCCTGTCATCAGCCTTCTCCCTCCCCTTGGCATACTGTTACAGTGAAAACTACTCTGGTATATATCATCATGTGTGCATGATATCACATGTATGGCATCCTGTGCACGTGTGACATCATGGTATTCTGTGTCTATGATTATGACATCCTGTGTACTTATTTCCTATGGCTACCTCGTGCTCCTGCAGGGAAGGGACTAAACGAACCACTTAACTGATCCCCTAGTCTCTAATCCCAGAGTCTTTCATGAATTACACACTCCATGGAAAGAAAGAACAAACTGAGAAGAGCACGAGCATGGAGAGAATGCACACAGCAGTGGGCACACAAAGTTTTAACAAATGGGCACATTTGTTAAAAAAAAAAAAAAAAAACCCTCTGGTGGGCCAAAGAGTTTGGCCTAGTGGTAGAGTGCTTGCTTAGCATGCACGAAGACCAGGGTTCAATTCCTGGGTACCACATACATAGAAAAAAGTCAGAAGTGGTGCTATGGCTTAAGTGGTAGAGTGCTAGCCCTGAGAAAGTTCAAGGACAGTGCTCAGGCCCTGAGCCCAAGGCCAGGACTGGCAAAAACAAAACAAAACAAAACCTCTGGTTTTGTTTGCCTAGCGTGCAGGTTTGATGCCCAACACCAGGGTAGGGGTTAAGGAGGAGAGAAAGAAAGAAAAGAGAAAATGAAAAGAGAAAAAAAGAAAATGTCCTCACTCCATGGAATCCCATTCAGTCACTTTCACAGAGGCCATGAGACCTCGCACAGTGAAAGCAGTATAACACTCCCAGAGGAGAACGCTGCATGGGAGCCAGAAGTCTCCTCATGGGAAATGGAATGCAAGGCTGCAGAGAGGATCCTGCTTGCAGGAGTTCTACCCAGCACTGCTGTAATCTGCTTTCCAGAGACTCCACACCCATGCAGATGTAGACAGATGCAGGATGCTCTTCTCCATAGTGGAGCTCCTCAGAGCTCTGAATCGTTGCTGTCATGCAAGTCAGAAGTACCAACATTGAAACCAATCTGGTCTTCATTGTCTTTTCTGAATTTTTCCAACTCCTCATTCCATGGAACATGTGATAATTCTTTCATCAGTAATTAGCAACAGCTGAATAGTACTAAAGTATGGAAATGATTATTTAAAATTACTCAGATCCGGCCAGGACATTCTGTGACTATTTTATCCTAATATTAGATCATCCTTGGAACACATCTATAGTTAAGCAGTTCCTGAAATGGGTGGCTCATGTCTATACTCTTAACATTTCTCAGGAGATGAGGAGCAGGCAGACTGAGGTTCTAGGCTCTCCTGGGCAAAGAGTTCAGGAGTCTCCATCTCAACACCAGATCATATCTGTCATTCCAGCTACACAATGACACAGGAAGCATGGGTGGGGGCATGTAGTCCAAACAACTCTGAATGAAAACAAAGGAGCCTTGGGGCCGGAAGTTTGGCCTAGTGGTTAAAGTGCTTGCCTAGCATGCACGAAGACCCGGGTTCGATTCCTCGGTACCACATACATAGAAAAAAGCCGCAAGTGGTGCTGAGGCTCAAGTGGTAGAGCTCTAGCCTTGAGAAAGTCCAAGGACAGTGCTCAGGCCCTGAGCTCAAGCCCAGGACTGGCAAAAAAAAAAAAAGGAGCCATCTCTCTCAAGAAAAGAAAAGAAAGGAAGCAGGAAGGTCATGAGTTGGAGACCATGCTAGGCTACATAGTGAGACTTTGGCTTTAAAAAATTAAATAAAGCCCCCGATCTCACCATATTTCAAATGCCTCTCCACCACCCACATCTTAGCACTCTAATGCCACCATTTCATAAGGTATACAATGTCACAAGAATCTTTCCATTAACAATTTTTGGTAGTTGTGTTATGCCCAAGTCTCAGGACGACCACCAAGAGACCACCGAGAGTCAGACGTTCTGAAATGCAAAAGCAAGGCTTTATTCAGGCAGGCTAGCTCTGGGGCTCCGTCCTACACTCCCATACAGCGGGAGCCCAGGAGGAAGCCCTGAACAGCTTTTCTACAGGGTTTTTAAAGGCAAAGACTATAGATTTACATTAACACAGCAATCAGCTATTGGAATGAGATAAGGTAGGGGTTAGGGACAGTTCAGGGCAGTTGGAGCTAAGGGGGATTCCTATACCAGTAGAGTCCTAATTAGCTGTCTAAGGGTAGTTTTATGGTTTTAGAAAACAAATGCCATCCCTTGAATTTACGTGCGAGTTCTGCTTTGGAAAACAAATGCCATCCCTTGAATTTACACGAGTTCTGGTTAATTTTAACACAGACAAGTCAGTTCCTGGGACTTAATGGCACCACAATTCTGTTTCTTTAATTTAGGTGCACTTTTGGGTCACTCACAGTTTACATAAACAATAAGACAGTTGCTGCTTCAGAATGGGGGCGCTTTTTTAGCTCTTCAGTTGAAATTTTTTTAACCTGAAAGGCCTATATTTATCAATACTACTGTACAACAACTCTGTCTCCTTGATTCTTTTCTCCTTTATTCTTTTCCTCAACAGCAAGAGCATCGTCTTCTTCATGGCTAAGCATGCCTGACAAAATTAGGCCCATAAAAACTGCCCAGGGGAGGCTCTGAAGAGCAGAAAGAAGAGAGTTTATAAGACAGAGGGTTGAATCCAGTGTCCTGCGCCTGCTAGGCAAACACTCTACAGCTTGAGCCATGCCCTCAGCCTTAACTGTTGTATTTTTTACTTGAGATACAGTCTCACTAACTTTATCTGGCCTGTAACTTGTGATCCTCCTGCCTCTGTCTCCTCACTAGTTAGGATCACATGTGGGTATTCCATGCCAGGCTAAAAGAAGGGTTTTAAAATCTGAAAAGACTACAGTGTGTTTTAAGCTGTCACCTTAGCTAGTGAGTATAAACTAAAATAGCCTTTGTACTTTACATGTCACTAACTGACTGCTGTGTTGTTAATGGGGAAGAGTTGAATGAGAGAGGAAAGGCTTGTGAATGCAGTTATAACATTCAACATTCATGTGTGAAAATAGAACCAGAGCGTTTGAGGGGAGGGGTGCGGTTGGAGGGATGACATTGACCAGGAGGCATTGGTACTCGAAAACTCACATGTTGATTTGAAACACATTTATACAACAATGTAAAGGCAATAAAAAATAACAGTAATAATAAAGTTGTGAAACCTACAATTTTCCTCATCGTTCGCCTAAGTCTAAATGAGGTTTCATCTTAATATTCTTTCTACCCACACCCTTCACTCTCTCCTTAGGCCAGCTCCCCTTCTGTGCATCACGCGTGTGCTAGCTTTAAAGGTGTACTCGGTTTCTTACTGAACACCTGCAGGAGGCCTCACAGGTGCCGTGGTTGCATAATGAGCTTCTTCCCCAAATTCACCCCATGCGGAGGCCTAATGCCAATGGAACTGCCATCCCTTATCTGCCAGAATAGGGCAGAAACTAGACTCTCATGGTTTTGCTTTCCCATCCCTCTCTGCCATGACACACCAAGTCATGCCATGTCTCCCTCCTAAGCGAATCTCAATGCGTTTCCTTCCATCCCCACTGGCTGCCATGACTGGTAGAAATCCCTACCGTCTCCTTTCTAGAATGTGGCATAGACTGATCTGTTTCTTCCCAGTTTCCCTTCCATTCCTCTTATACTGTGACCACGGTCTTAAGTCCAAATAGGTCCGGTGGCTTCACTTTCTTCCTGACATTGCCTCAGCACTTCCCATTGCACTTTTGAAGGCCTGCAAAGAGCTGAATGATTCAATGGCTGCCTCCTTCTCCACGTTTTCTTTTAACCCACTCTCCTGATTCCCAATGCTCCAGTTATTAGGAGACAGTCACACACACACACACACACACACACACACACACACACACACACACACACACACACACAGAGTGTTACAAATGGCATCCACCACAGCATCACTTCATGCAGATTTGCTGCTGTTAAGATCATTACAATTATCATGTCTGTTTGTCAAGTCATCTAATTTGCTGCTGTTAAGATCATTACAATTATCATGTCTGTTTGTCAAGTCATCTATCTGTTAGTCTATCTGTGGCTCATTTTATATGCTCCTCTAGTATGCTTGGCTTCTTCCTAATCAGGATATTCAATTGTTGGGAGCCAGAGTAGAATCAAACTGTACCTTGATTTGCATCAGACCATGGCTTTATTGTCTTATTGTTTTCTGGCCTTATTCTGTTTAAATGACCTGAGAATTACCATATGAATGTAACACCTGGAAGTTCCCTGGTTTCAAGAAGGGATATAAGCCTGTAGTTGACAATAAACGGGGCAGTCTTTACCTGGGCTGCAGACATCCCGGACCCGGTGTGTCTGTCTCTCTTCTATTTTTTCCTAGTCCTTGCCCCCTATTTCAGGAATCCCAATCTGCGAACCCTGGTTTGCTGCCGGCTGGCCCCGGCATTCAATAATTCTGGTTTATTTGTTTGGGTTTTCTTTTGTCTCTCACAGGATTCTCTCCTAGCTACCTCTAGGCCCATTCCATCCTCAGATTAGACTGGGAAACATCTTCATAGACTTCTCAGGTCACTTGGATCTCTTTCTTTGAAGGCTTTTCCAAAATTATAATAAAGTATGAAACTAGAGCACTAAAAGTAAAAGGAAAGAAGGGAGGGATGAGCAAGAAGGGGAAGAAAAGAAAGGAAAGGGAGGGGAAGGGAGGGGAGGGGAGGGGAGGGAAAGGGAGGGGAGGGGAGGGGAGGATGCTGCCAGCCTCCTAATGGAAGATGACTGCTAAGTGAGTCCACACAAGTGGTAAAGGCCAGCTGACTCATGAGAGCTTTCCCAGTTCACACCATGTCCATAAGGATAGAGATTTCAGTGGAACATGGGAGACAAGTTAGTTTCTTGGCTGATATTAATGCAGTAATATTACAGAAGTTAACTAACAATGAAATATTAATATTGTGAGTTTCAGTGATGAATGACTGCCAGAGGTGGTAACATAGTAAGTATACTCATAAGCAAAGTATAAATGCATGGACAGCTAGATATTTCCACAATGCCCTTGCACATCATGACAGTTGGAAATGGCCACATTTACACACTACATTGGCACATACAATCTCTAGCTTTGATATTTTCATGGTATGAAATGACAGTACCACCTCAAGGACATGAGTAAATTTTTACCAAAGATTCAAGATGTGGTTCATGAGGCAGTTGTTCTTTCCTAGATTCATAACTATTTTTGTGGTTACAAAGGCAGAGATCCTGTTTAGACTTTTAATTATTTTGACCTTCTCTTGTATTTATCGAATACATTTCTATTTTTAGAGAAACAAAATAATACTGTTTTTATTGGTGGGCTACCTGATTTTCCCACTTGATTAAAAAAAAAAACTTACTGCAGCACTGACTGGTCCACTTTTATGTCCTGAAGAATCAGGTTCTTCCACATATATGGTATAAAAATTGGGTCTAGGGCAAAATTAAAACAGAGAAATATTAATAACTGGGAGGATATCTACAGGCTGGACTTGGGGATTTTATCCCTAGCTTTCTCTTTGTCAATGCCAGATGGTTAAACTTGACCACTCCTAACAGAAAGTAGATAAGACCCAAACTTGGGCATCCAGAAGCTGTCAACATCTTCCTTGTTCATGCATTTCAGATCTCTTTAGTTCCTAACCTTCTTTTATCAGGTGTCAGGTTTCTGGTACTCCCTATGTAATGACCACTTCCTGGTGCCATGGCCTTGTGCCAACATCATGGGCTCCCAGAGTCACTTCTAAGAGGAAAGTGTTAAACCCACTTTCCTTTCCACCACAGCTCTCTATCCTGCTCCTTATCTGCCTCTCCTTTGTCTTGGACTCTATCTCTATTATGAATGGTGCCGACTATACTCTCCAGAGCCTTGTTTCTTGATTCTTGAAAAATGCCCACTGAATGGCAATGCCAATGTCATTTTTTTCCCAAAAATTGGTCACTGATATAAAAGAATTCCAGAGATTTCTCTCATTTCTCCATCTGTGCCAGCACATTTTTGACCATATTACCTTTCAGCTTTTGGAAGGTCCAGCCATTTTAACAATGTTGAGATCCTCTCTTCATATGGGACAGAACTGTGGGGGAGAGTAAAAATAATTTTAAAAGGTAAATGAAATAAAATACAATTACTAAAGTTCTCCAGAAGTTAGGTTACTATCTTCAATATCAATTTATTATTAACTTACTGAAAAAAATTCAATATGCTCAAAGGGTATAATACTGTTTTCAGTATTTATTAAACAAATGCATTTTGTTTCTCTCTCAGTTTTCTTTCCCTTAGTTTTCCTCAGTTAAAATAAAAAGCCATTAATTGTCATCCTTTCCTCCTACAGAATTTGGTAGACAGATGATAAATATATAGGAGAGAATAGATAATAAATGATGATAGAAAGAAACAGCTGGGCGCAATGGTTCATGCTAGTAATCCTAGCTACTCAGGAGGCTGAGCTCTGAGGATTTGGGTTGAAAGCCAGACCAGGCACTAAAGTCTGTGAGGCTCTTATCTCCAATTAATCACTAGAAAACTGGAAGTGGCTCTGTGGTTCAAGGGGTAGGGCAATAGCCTTGAGCTGAAGAGCTCAAGGACAGGGGCCAGGCCCAGAGTTCAAGAAAGAAAGAAAAAGAGAGGAAGGAAGGGAGGGAGGGAGGGAGGGAGGGAGGGAGGGAGGGAGGGAGGAAGGAAGGAAGGAAGGAAGGAAGGAAGGAAGGAAGGAAGGAAGGAAAAAAGAAGAAGGAAGGGGGTTGGTAGATATAGACCAATCATCCATTGCCAGCTACTAGCTGTTCATTTAAAACAGATCAGTAGTTTTCTGTGTCAAAGGAAAAATATTTCTAACGTCCTTGTCATTTCTGTCCAGACAGGCCATTTTCTGAAAGCGCTACCCTACTTGCTGTAATTCATGTAGATGGTAGGAAAGGAGCCATTGATAGCCACATCTGATCCTGGCCAATAGTAAGCAGCAGCTTTTAAGCCTTGATACATTGCTGTCAGCCAAATCTGTAGGAAGAAAAGATGCATGGGAAAATAAGAAAATAGAATCATTAGTTTGGATGTCAATGCTACATTACTAGAAACTATTTTTTTTGCCAGTCTTGGGACTTGGACTCAGGGTCTGAACACTGCCATTAGGCTTTCTCAAGGCTAGCGCTCTACCACTTGAGCAACACCATCACTTCCAGCTTGTTTCCATATATGTGGTACCAAGGAATCGAACCCACGGCTTCATGCATGCCAGACAAGTACCTACCACTAGCCACATTCTCAGCCCTATTTTGTCTTCGAATGTTTTTTATAATTATTAAAATTCAGCTTTGTATTAGTTAAAAATATAATGATTCCATTATCTGCCTCAAACATAAAAAAGTGTGGTTAGGGCAGTAAGTTCATCTTTTTCTCAAACTAATAAAAAAATTATACAATACTTTTGTCCTTCCTTTTCAAGAAAGGACAAAAACAGTATGACAGAAAATTAACAGATACTTCTCAGTCATTTCCAGACTCAGATCTGTATAATACAGTACCTAAAATTAATCTAAAACCATTTGACTGAACCACCATACACTTTAATTATATTAACTATAAAAATAATTTCAAATGAAGTAATTTTAAAATGAAGGTGAAGAGCTGCTCAAGGAGAGGTTGATTAAAGGATATAAAAAGGAGAAAAGAGAAAAGTTATTTTAGCCAGTAGTGGCCACAGCTAAGAGTAGTGCACTGTATTCTTCAGGAGAGATTTAATAGTCATGTGAATGTGTACATATGGTAATTAGTTTAGCCATTTCATATATACATATTCCTAGTTAACATGTGATACATAATGAAATATACTTTTGTTCTACTTATCATTTACTAAATAGAAAGATGTTTTCAAAATCTGAGAAAAGCCAAGTTCCAGTGTCTTATGCCTGTAATCCCAGCTACTCAGGAGTAGACTCTGACAAAAAAAAAAAAAATTCTTATCTCCAGTGAAGCACCAAAAACCCAAGAAGTGCAGTTGTGGCTCAAGTGGTAGAACAGTAGCCATGAGCAGAAAAGCTCAGGGACAGTGCCCAGGCTGGGAGTTCGAGCCCCAGCACCAGCACACACACACACACATAAATCTGAACATATGTAGATAGGTAAAAACCTTAAACCTTTTAAAATTCAAACTGCAATAATAAATAACAGTGAAACTCTCAGCCCTTGGGAAACAAGATGGATGCTGTAATAGTGCAAGTGTAGAAGGATGATTAACCCACTGTCATTTAGGGAAACAAAGGTCACTTTAAATCCTACAAGTGGAAGGCTACATACTGGTTGTCCTTGCCACCAGTCAGGACTGTATTTCTGCACTGAAGAAAGTGAAAAACTCTTGTTGAGATATACATCGTACATATTATTGTCAATGATGCCATGTGATTCTGGATACAAACCCTAGAAAAAATTAAAATAAAAATAATTCATTTAGGAAATATATGCTTACATTTAAAATAGCATATAATCTGTATTCTCCTTCTAGAAAGGATGGTCATTTTTACCTTTTAATATAAAACACCCGGTTTTGAACATGGATATTGATATGTTTGTTCTAGTTCTTCAATGTCTGTAGCAGCAAAAGAATGGTTTGGGTTGATGGTGTGTGTGTGTGTGTGTGTGTGTGTGTGTGTGTGTGTGTGTGTGTCTAGGAACTGTTAATAAAGTTTTCCATATTACAATAATAATTAGCCACTTTATATTAGCAAGAAATTTACTATCCAGAAGTTTTTATCCATGGAGTATCCTGGCTAAGTGGGATCAAAGCAAGTTATCACTTAAACCAGGAATTTGCCCAATCCCTTTTCTTCCTCTTTTCTATCCATTCACATCCACTCATTAAATCAGTCCATATATTTGCTTTGTATACTTTTATACTTGTGTAATTGTAACTACTCTTACATAGATTTGGGGACATTATTTCAGAAACTTATTATATGTAGATTATGTATTATGTGTATTATACATGTACATATTATACATACACATAACTTATATATATATATTATACATATATCATATATGTATGCATTAGATATGTTAAACTACTTTTCTTATAACATTTATTTGTTTATATACATATCTGCACACATGTTCTATATGTAATATATGCATATTCATGTAAAAAAGTATAAGTAGCATTTGTTTTCATGGTGGTTATGACTTATAAAGTTGTACTATAAACTGGATTAATGAACATTGAACCTTTATTCCTATGGAAAATACGGGCTCCTATAGGCCACTCGTTAGAGCGTTTTTATATATTGTATTTTATGTCTTAGAAAGGTAAGTCACTTAATATATATTGCTAGCTCACTCTATATGGCCCATACCTGAATAAAGTTTACCGAACACATGTTATTTTCTGTGGCAGGCTTCTCTTCCCCTTCTTTCTCTCAGCAATATTAATTAGCAATTAGCACCAAACTTGTGATAATTTTAAACCGCCACTATCAAAAACACAGACATGTGGAAAGCATGGGACTACAAAGACAATGAATCCAAAAGCACACTTGTTTCCAAGAGAGCTGGGATAAGAGGACAGGTGTCACAGCTGAGAACTGTGTAGGTGGTCATTCCACTGTCAGGCTGCTCTGCCTTCGCTCAGTGTCCACACATGCACTGCATTTACAGATTCATGGCTTATAAACAAGTTTCACTGAGTAGATAAATGTACAAATATGTGATGTGCAAATAATGAGAATATTTTTCTACATACATACAATTACTTAAAGATAAAAATTTAAATAAGGTATAATTACTGCTCCACAAACAGCTAAAAGCAATGTACTAGAGAAGCAAATATCTTTTGGAGATTAAGGCTAAGGAATAGGACTTTTTTTAATATTACATCCTCCATTTCATCCAGTTCTAAGTGGCACAAATAGTACTCTAAACTAGGACAACTATTTCAGTCAGATGTGTCAAGCCACAAGATTTATCACTGAAGCAATATTGAATCTAGGTAATGACCCCAGTCTCTCAGGACAGCCCTCATACTACGGTAGAATGCTCTCCTATCTGAACTACTCTATGAACTATCACCACGTATACTTGCGAAGCTTGCAGAATGAGCTTGACCAGTTCTTGTCCCAAGGATCTATCAAATGGAGTCCATTTTCCTATCTGTGGCCCATCGTCCCATCTTCCCAGTGGGCCAAACACTTACCGTAACAAGAGTATAATGATTTGGGAAGGTTTTGGTAGGATATACAGCTCTCATGAACTTTGAATGAATTCCACATGTTTCTGCAATGGAAGTGGAGAAATTAGAAAGTTGTGTTTTTCTCAGAACTATTTTGGATAACTAAAAAATGAATATAAATATGGACATCCCAGACAGAAAACTAAAGAGTGGATTAAAGGTGAAAAAGGAAGGGGGAAGCAAGATGGTGTGGAAACATCAGGGACCCAGCCTAGCTCTTTCCCACAAAATGAGAGAATCGAGGAATCCCAAGAGCCAACTGTCTTAAGAAATCCACAACTACAAATTCAAGAAGCAATGGAGAAGTACACAAATTGGACAAGAAACCAAGATAAAGCTTGTATCCAACGTTCTCAAAGAATCCAAACACAAGGACCCCTCGGAACTCCAGCAAGCAGCGGAATCCAGACGCAGGAACCCACACAGACCAGGGGCAGGCAGCACAGATGGCGGTGGAGACCAGAGAGGAAGCGAACGACCCTCCAACACCCCGGAACAGCTCACATCAAACCCCAACGAGAAAATAGTCCAGAGGGTTCCCCCAATCCTATCAGGAAAGCAGAGATGGTGGCGAGCTACAGAACTTAACCCAGACCTCTCCACCCTGCCCAAGAAAGACTGGCAAGGAATTCAGAATCCTGTCCCTTCCCTCAACAGCCCCCTCCCCCAGGACATTGACTGGAGACTGACAGGCGGGCAGGTGGGCGCTAAGACCCAGCACCCCACCAACAAGTGTGGAGGTATTCCTGCTCACATCAGCCCAACAGCCTTTTCCTCCAGGCCACTGAAACTGGCGCTAAGACTCTGCATTCTAACTGCAGATGATGTGCATGCTCCTGCATCTGAGTGAGCCAACACTTAGTGGGGCGCCCTCCTGCCAGGAGCCTTTGGCAAGCCAGCATTGGGGGGGCCTCCCCACAGAAAGACTCACAGCCAAAAGCGGCCCTGTACTTCCCCAAAACACAGCAGAGAATTAAAGGGCAGGCCAGCAAGGGCCAAGCTTGCACTCAGAGAACCAGAAAGGTGCCATTCCACCCTACTGTGGACTCCTAGCCCAGCCCCGCCTCTGGGAACAGAGCTGGCAAACAAGCAGCTGTTGGGCTAGCTGAGACCAAGGTGCACAGCTCAACCCTACTGTGGAAGCTCCCAAAGCACAGGCCCTCAGCTGAGCCCCACCCCTGGGAACAGAGCTGGCAAACCAGCCAGCTGTTGGGCTAGCTGAGACTTAGGTGAACAGCTGCACACAGCCTTTAGGAACGGGCTGACACACCAGCAATAGCTGCAAGCTCAGACTCAGTCAGCAATGGAGTTCCACACAAATACACAGATTCCCAGAACCACCAGCCCCAAACGAAGTAAAGACCGCCGACTGACGACAGAGCGAACCTACAACAGTCTCAATTCCAATGAGGCGGAAATCACAGAGACAAATGACGAATATATAAATAATCAAAGTCCCACACAAATTCCGAAAGGAAAGAAGAGTGAAGGGATGAGAGAAATGTCACCATCCAAAGAGATGACACCTGAAGAGATACGAAACATGACGCTGTTCAAGACGATTGTGGACATGACTAAAGAGATTAAAGCAGAACTCCAGAAACGATTCCAGGAATACAGCAGGAAATCACCAAGGAGTTCTTTGATTTCAAAAGAGAAGTGGAGACAAAAATAGACAAAGCTTATACTTTCCTAGATGAGCAGACATGATGGCTCAATGTCCACAATGCAAACTAAAATGGAAGCGCTAAGCAACAAACTAACTGAGATGGAGAACAGGACAACAGGAACCGAAGGCAAAACTCAAGAGCTGGAACAGAGTCATCGGTCTGGAGAAATCAGTCAGAATTCATCAAAGAGAACTCCAGGACCTGGTAGATGTAGCCAAGAAATCTAATCTTCGTGTAATGGGAATTGATGGAGGGGAGGAGTTTCAAACAAAGGGAATGCAACACTTATTCACCAAGATTATAGCAGAGAATTTCCCCAACCTCAAAAGGGAAAGTCTCACTCACATTACTGAAGCCTTCAGGACCCCAAGCAAACAGAATCCCAGAAGGAACGTATCCAGACACATCATAGTAAAAACAGTAGACCTGAATACTAAGGAATTGATCTTAAATGCCACAAAAACAGAGCTATACTACAATGAAAAAAAAATAGAATCACTGCAGACCTATCCACATAAACCTTAAATGCAAGAAAAGCTTGGAAAAATATCATTCATGTTCTGAAAACCAACACTGTCAACCCAGACTGATATATCCAGTGAAACTAACATTTATATTTGAGGGAGAAACAAGAATATTTCATTCCAAAGAGCAGCTATATGAATATAGCACACTAAACCAGCATTACAAAAAATATTAAATAATCAAGAACAAATTGCAGAACATCAAGAACTCCTATCAAGAAGCTATCACCTATAAATCAGTAAACACAAAGGGGGAAAAAGAGACAGTAAGAAACACAGAAGGAAAAATAAATAATGACAAAGGATGCTAACCACTTCTCCATAATTTCCCTAAATGTGTACTGGCTGAGCAATCCAATCAAAGACACAGAACACCAGATTGGATTAAGAAACAAGACTCATCAATGTGCTGTCTCCAACTGACACACCTCACTGCCAAAGACAGAAACAAATACAAGATTAGAGATCCCAGGAAACAATCACAACTGATATTCAAGAAATTCAGTCCATTATGAATAAGTACTTCCAGGGCCTATATTCAAAGAAAAAGGAAAATTTAGTAAAAATAGATGATTTCTTAAATAAATATAGCCTACCCCCATTGAACCAAGAAGAGATAAGCAAACTGAACAAATCAATTTCATACAATGAAATAGCGGAAGCAATCAGGGAAATGCAAACCAAAAAGAGCCCAGGTCTAGACGGTTTCACTGAGGAATTCTACAAGACTTTTAAAGATGAATTAATAAATATACTCTTGAAAATCTTCCAAGAAATAGAAGCAGAAGGAGCCATACCAAACTCATTTTATGAAGCTAATGTTTCATTCATCCCTGAACTAGGGAAAGACCCAACCAAAAAAGAGAACTACAGACCTATCTCTCTAATGAACACAGACGCAAAACTCCTCAATAAAATACTAGCCAACAGAATCCAGAAACAAATTTTAAAAATTATGCACTACGATCAAGTTTGCTTCATCCCACAGATGCAAGACTGGTTTAACATTCACAAATAAATTAATGTAATACATCACATCAATAGAGCTAAGGATAAGAATCATATGATAATTTCTGTTTACATAGAGAAGGCATTTGACAAAATATAACATCCATTCATGTTGAAAACCCTAGAAAAAATAGGAATAGGTGGTACATTCCTTAAAATAATTAAAGCCATATATGACAAACCTGCAACCAGTATCATACTAAATGGAGAAAGACTAGAATGAGACAGGGATGCCCACTCTCTCCACTTCTCTTCAATATAGTGCTGGAACCTTTAGCCAGAGCAATAAGGCAAGAGAAGGGCATCAAAGTGATCCACATAGGAAAAGAAGAAATTAAATTATCTCTATTTGCAGATGACATGATCCTATACCTGAACGACCCAATAAGCTCCACTCCAAAACTCCCATAACTAACAAACCACTTTAGCAAACTGGCAAGATACAAAATTAACCTGCAAAGTCAGTAGCCTTTCTGTATGCCAACAATACACAAACAGAAGGCAAAATCAAGAAAATGATCCCATTTGAAATAGCCCCCAAAAGAATAAAATATTTAGAAGTTAACTTAATCAAAGATGTAAAAGAATTATTAATGAAAATTATAAAAGCTTAATGAAAGAAATTAAAGAGGATACCAGGAAATGGAAAGACATCCCATGCTCATGGGTAGGGATAACCAATATAGTGAAAATAGCCATACTGCCAAAATTGATATATAAATTCAATGCAATCCCCATCAAAATCCCAAAGACATTCTTTACTGAAATAGAAGGTGTAATCCAAAGGTTCATATGGAACAACAAAACAATTCTGGGCAAAAAGGGAAGTGCAGGTGGTATTACAATACCAGACTTCAAACTCTACTATAGAATCATAATAACAAAAACAGCCTGGTATTGGCACAATAATAGACCAGAAGATCAGTGGAACAGAATAGAAGACCCAGAAATAGAACCACATACCTATAGTCAACTTGTATTTGACAAAGGAGCCAAAGATACACAGCGGAACAAACATAGTCTATTCAATTACTGGTGCTGGCAAAACTGGGCAGCCACATGCAGAAAACTAAAAATTGATCCTAGCCTTTTGCCATGTGCAAGCATTAACTCAAAATGGATCAAAGACCTCAATATCAGACCTGAAACCTTGAAACTGTTACACAATAGAGTAGGAGAGACACTGGAACTCGTAGGCATAGGCAAAAACTTCCTGAACAGAATCCCAGGGTCATAACAGATTGGAGAGAGACTAGACAATTGGAACTACCTAAAAATAAAAAGTTTCTGCACAGATAAAAGTAGAGAGACAACCAACCAACTGGGGAAAATATTTACCAATAATACACCAGACAAATGCTTAATATCTATTATCTACAGGGAACTCAAGAAACTAATCCCCCAACCCAACAAACCAATCTCTAAATGGGCAAGGGAACTAATATCAAAAGAAGAGGTTAAAATGGAAGAAAAGCATATGAGAAAATGCTCATCATCCATGGTCATAAAGGAAATGCAAACAAAAGCAATCCTAAGATACCACCTTACCCCAAAAAGAATGGCCACGATTTTGAACTCAGAAAATGACAGATGCTGGCAGGGTTGTGGAGAAAAAGGAACCCTACTACACTGCTGGATGGAATGTAAACAAGTTCAGCCACTCTGGAAAGCAGTGAGGAGGTTTCTTAACTGAAAATACACCTTCCCTACATTCCCTCCATACCAGTCGTAGGCATCTACCCTGAGCATCATAACCCAGGGTATGATAAGGACACCTGCTCAGCTATGTTCATCTCTGGACTATTCACAATAGCCAAGAGATGGGAACAATCCAGATGCCCTACTGCAGATGAATGGATACAGAAAATGTGGTATATATATACAATGGTATTCTATATAGCCAACAGACAAAATAAAATAATGACGTTTGCAGGGAAGTAGATGAATCTAGAGCAAATCATGTTGAGTGAGACAGGTTAAGACCAAAGGAACAAAAGGCACATGGTGTCCTTAATATGTGGCTATTAGATCCAAACAGTACAAGAGCAATGACACAATATTTATGTACCCAATGCTATGGACATGGTATTGAAGATAAGAACATAACTACATAGAAATAAAAATTTATGACTCTATAGACATAATGATTTATTACATAGATTAATATGTATCTATGACACACAAACCTTCAGCCTAATTTTAATTATGTTCTAAAATCTAAGTTCCAGTGATTCTATATAGAGATTCCCTTCTTGAATACTTGTTTGTTAAACATGGCATTTGAGATATGATGTAAAAATCAATGTTAATAAATTCTTTAATAAAAATTTTAAAAAGTACTAATCCCAAAAAAAGGAGTAAAGGAGTGAAGTGTTCTGACCTTTCATGGCTTCTATTCCAAGAAACGTCCACTTTTAGTAGATTAATAAGTTGTTTTATCACTTATACTTTGCAAACTCTATGGTTTTTGTCACAGCAGTTCTGCTCTGCCATGCATGGAGCACTCATGGATAAGACATCAACAGCCCAGTGTTGGTGAGTCACATTGATAATCCTAGCTACTCAGGAGGCTGAGAGCTGAGGATCACAGTTCAAAGCCAACCTGGGCAGTAAAGTCCATGAGATTTTTTTTTCTCCATTGGAAGTAGAGCTGTGCCTTAAAGTGATAGAGAATTGCCTTTGAGCAAAAAAGCTAAGGGACAGCAGCACCTTAGCCCTGAGTTCAAGACCCATAACTAATCAAAAAAAATATATATAGACTATGTATATATAGCATATATATAGTATATGTATGTATATATAGTTGGTGTAATATATATATATGATACCAACATGCATGAATGCTGTGGTATACTAAATCTATAATGATAGATATTGAGATTTGAATTTTATATATTTATATATTATATATATATTTGCATGTTAGACACTATTATGCTTCTTTTTGGGGGGGGGGGTAAGGAGTTCTGGGACTTGAAATCTGGGCCTGGGTGCTGTCCCTGAGCAATTCAGCTCAAGTCTAACACTACCATTTGAGCCATGGTGCCATTTCTGGTTTTAGATGTAAGTATCTCAGAGACTTTCATGCCTGGGCTGGCTTTGAACCATGATCCCCAGATCTCAGCCTCCTGAGTAATTAGGATTACAGGTGTGAGCCACAGTGCCCAGATTGATATTATACTTCTTAAACCATTTTAAGATGTAAAAGTACTCTTAGCATAAGACAGGCTGTACAAAAATCCAATCAGGCAGAGGAGGCGGGAGCCATGAGCCTGCTCAGCTTACTGACCCCTAACCCTCAAAATGCTCTGAAGTACTCACTCGCAGCCTAGTTTGCTTTTGCTGCTCTCTTCTTTGCATGTCATCACAGGAAGCATTTCTATAGCATTTGTTGGTCAGATGAACATTCCTATAACTTAACAAATGTTTACAAAATGGGCTGACTTTGCTGCTTATTCTTGTCAGCTCAGGGGCAAGTTTTTTTTCCTGTAATTTGTGTTTCACAAAATATGCCACTCATTTTGCTTTCATTGTTCTGTTGTTTTCAAGCTGTACAATCACCCTGTCTAAGGAGGTCAGAGTTATTGGAACACAGTGATATTTCCTTTGTAGCAGAGCAGGACAAGAAAGTTTCCATATCAAAATTCTATGGCCTCTGATTCAAGGAGAAAGTTTTCCCAATAGATTCTATTTACTTTAAACATAAAAATAAAATTGACACTTAGCCAAAAAGTAACAAGTCTTGTAACTGGAAACAATGAATGGTTTTCCCAGTGGGTCTGAGGCTAGTCTACTCCCTAGCCACTGTGTTATGTTTCCAATACGATCCAGAGATTTCTTCTTTCAGAATCGTCTAACACCTAACCAACACCAAAAAAAACTCTACCACAGAAAGCCATCTGATGGGAGAGGAAAGAGAGCTCAAAAAAAAAATAATGTACATTTTTAACACGCAACCTTGATAACTCCAATATATTTAAGTTTGAGAACCACTTAGACTTGATAGAAAAGGCATACTTCATAAATTAAGATTGATTTCAATTTTTGTTTTAGTCCAAAACATCAATAAAAATTCTTGCACACAATTAGAAACAGACACATTTACTACCATTAAGAAGCCATGGGATTCAATAATAAAATGACATCTAATCCACTTATGTAATTTAAAAAGAGGGGGGAGAAGTTATATAATGAGCAACAAAGTTGATTTCTGTTTTTATTTTCTTGAAACATAAGTAGGAAACCCAGATTCATAAATGCTTACAGCCTCAGACACTTTAAATCTTCTGGTACCTAGAATCTCCATGGTCCTTTAGTGCTCTGAGATAAGCAAGACTGAAAATACTCCCCTGGGCAGTCTCTAGAAAAGTTGGATCACACTGCATACTCCAACTTCTTCTATTCCGAGGAAAAAGATGTATCTTGAGAGGCCCCACCCACTTCTATTCTTTTTGTTAGTCATGGGGCTTGAACTCTGAGCCTGAGTGCTGACCCTAAGCTCTTTTGCTCAAGACTAGCCACAGTGCCATTTCCCCTTGTTCACTTCTGTGATGAGGTCAGCGGTGAAGGTACAGTAGTAGTAGATCAAGCCACTATCTTTGTTACCCCCAGCTAACTAAAACATCCTGAGTCCAGTTGGAACTACATGTCAAGCAAGATAGACCGCTTGGGAAGTTCCCAGAAAAGACAAGACTTTGGATATGTGGTCCAACTCTTTCCCTTCCTAGGGAGATGCTGAGGTCTAGAGTACATTATCTACTCCTTCTAAGCTTCTAAATGTAATTCATGTCTGTAATTTCAGCATTCAGAAGGCAAAAACAAAAGGATCAGGAGTTAGGGGATAGCCTTGTCTAGATAGTGAGTTCAAGGTCAGCATGTACTACCATGGCAAGAGGGTCAATTTTATGCCATGTATCCTTACCAAAATAAAGAAGGCAGGAAACAAATGGTATCTACTATGGAAAACTGAAGAGTCTAGCTTTTGCTTGTGAATGGTAACTTGGCTACCTCTAATCTTTCAGACTTTGCATATGCTACCTGCTGGATCTTTGCCATCTACCTGCTACTTTCAGTTTTGTTCTATCTCTAGTATTTCACCAAACTTTCTAGGAAGGCTGGCTTCTACTTCAGGCCAGATTCTTCCATCTCACTGGACAGTTTCCTGGCCCTTTTTTGTCTACGGCCACTCACACTAAGTTAAAATACTGTTTCCACCTCATCCCACTTAGTAGTTACTACTACACACAACTCAATTTCCTGTTATTTTAGTTCATTCTCAGTTCCACAATCAAAATTAAACTCAACCCAGGCAACGTGATGGGACACATGAATGGGGCCATATCCTTTCTACTTCACCTACCTATCTCAACTCCAGGGTGCCACAAAACTAACCGTATCTCAACACTTCTATCCTAAGTTGAAACTAAAAAGGGGTTGAGTTGGTATTGGCAGACTTGGTGACATCTTTATATATTTGAGGATCCAAGGAGCGTTGCCTGATGAAAATGTATTTGAAACACTAGAAGCCAGAAAGTTCTCGATGATCAAATAGTCCATTGAAACCATTTCCAATGTTCCATGTGATGAAAAGAGCAAATGAAATTATTCCACTTGAGCAGGCTTTCAGTTCATCCTAGCTAGCTGAAGTCCCTTTTACACCAGTTTGATATTCGTACTGCCAAGTCAAAATTAGATGATGAAATAAGAACTGAGAAAGGTTAGCTAACTGTGCAAGCCAAAGTAACTGAGCAAGAAGTGGCAAGTCTCAGATTTGGAAAATTCTCAATCTCTTTGCTAATACTCAAGATCCATCTCAAAGAGTGAAAGAGGTGCTAAAGACAAAAAAGCACCTCCACTTGCAGGAAGAAGTAGCCTATCTTTTTATAAGCAAGATCTATCTTAGAGCTACAGATAGCAAAAGAAACCATTAAGCTGAGTATAGTGTTAATAGCTGTAATCTCAACTACTTGAGAAGAAGAAATCAGGACTGTCATTGAAGACCAGTGCAATAGGGCAACATCTCAACAAACAATTCATGCACAAGTAGTTTGTGCCTGTAATTCCAGCTAACAGGAGGATCATAGTCCAACTATGGCCATAGGCAAAAAGCACAAGACCTTATCTGGGGGAAAAAGAAAACATCAAACAAGGGTAAGGAATATGGTTCAAGTGGTAGAGTGCTCACCTTACAAATGCAAGGTTCTGAGCCCAAATTCCAGTACCACCAAAATATTAGACCTTGTATTTTCATTTTGCACATAAGAAAACTGAGGCCCAGAAAACTCAAATTAATTTAGAATGAAATTGCTGTTTTCTGATAATTTAGAGAAAAATAAAAACAAAGTCATAAATAGTCATAAAATTTGAGGAGTGTGGAGATAAAAGACAGGAACTGTAAGACAGAGTAGTAAAGAATATAGGCCGGGGCCGGGAGTTTGGCCTAGTGGTTAAAGTGCTTGCCTAGCATGCATGAAGACCCGGGTTCGATTCCTCGCTACCACATACATAGAAAAAAAAAAGCTGGAAGTGGTGCTGAGGCTCAAGTGGTAGAGCTCTAGCCTTGAGAAAGTCCAAGGACAGGGCTCAGGCCCTGAGCTCAAGCCCAGGACTGGCAAAAAAAAAAAAAAAGAATATAGGCCATGTCTTCATCCCTACCCACAAGTTTATAATTCTTTTTCAAACATTGGTGTAGTGAGTCTCACTGATGTATTTATTCATTCTTTATTCCATTTTAATTGCCTCTCTTACACTTCCAAAGACAGATAAACGAACAAACAAGTAAAAGAAAATGGCCTGTTGTTGTCATTCCTGGAGTTCATTTTGATAAATATTATTTTATATGATCAGATGCACATGACTATTGTACCTTTTTGATCTTCTACTAAGAATGTGAAGTTATATCTTTACTTCTTTGTTTACCTTTTTCTGTTTTTCCATTAGAATTTGTCCTCTGTTAATGCTGTATCTGGCTTTGGTACCTGCTGTAATATATACACATTTTTTTTGTTTATTTGAATCAGGGAAGGGAAGGGGAAAAACAAGATAATGAGACAAAGGAGAAAGGATGAATCAGTGTAATAGCGGCTTTCACAAGGCAATATGTTGGAAATGTACTCTGCAGCTTGGAAGGGGTGGGAGAAGGAAAAATGAGAGAAAACCATGGAAAGGGGTAATTAATGTTAATAAATTCTTTAATAAAAATTTTAAGTAATGTACTCACTATCTTATGAATGTAACTGTCACTTTGATGATAAAATAAAAATTTTAAAAAACAAAAAAAGAATATAGGCCAGAAGCTAGTACTCTGTGAATTTTCGGTACTCAACTTTTCTTTATTATTACTTTATCAAGTTTCATGAAAGCTGAATGCTCTAACATGGAAGCACATCCCTGTGCTAAACACAATAGTTAAACCAATCATTGCAATAACTGAAATCTTGCCAATGATCTTACAGCAGTTCTGTCAGTTTAGAAGTGACCACTTTCCATATAATACACTGGGCCCTCAAAGTTGAAGAAGGCTTCAGGAGATACCATGGCTAGGAACTGGTAAGACCAGTTTCCAGGCATTTGGCTCCAGAGCTGAAGCAGATCCTGACTCTGGAGGGTCTTGTGGAAGATAAGATGCTGGACCTGTCCAGTTATCCAGCTTCCCCCTGGCTTCTGTCTCAGTGAAACATAGCACCTAGCTGAGACGTAGAACCCAGTTCTGACAAATGCTGCCTTTGAGATGGTTTACTTAAACAGATTTCCAGTGAACAAATGTTATATTCAAATATGGAACAAATTACATTAACCAAACAGAAGATGAGTGTGCTACTAAAAATTTAAAAAGGGAGAAGGAGCCAACAAGCAGGAAACTCCCCTCCTTACTAAAAATGTATAGGGAGCCTGTTGTAAGGCCTCAAAGACTTTGGGAGGACCTGGTTACTGAGATGAACCACACATGCTAAAGGTTGAAAAGAAAGACATTGCTTCACCTTGCGATTACTAAGCAGGTCTTTATCATCTACAAGTGACTATGCAGAACTTACTCAGTTTGTTGATATTCGGTAATAAAGTATCCCATGTGTTTAGATATTCAGCTCTAAAGCCATCCGTGGAAAACAAGATTACTGGTGGCAGATCAAACCTGAAAATGGAAAACAATCATGTATTTTTGTTAGAAAAGTACACTTTTCAGAACAACCCTCTACAATTAAAAAGGTGTAGGCAATATAACAAAAGAATCATTTCTGGATTAAGTAACAATTGCTCAATCCTATTATCATTTAGGTTTAATTACCATATGGCAGTAAGAAATTAACAATCTTACAGACTCTCCAACCTTACTAAGCTGAGTCCAAGGGCACATTTTCTGCTGAACTACCATGACTGAGACCCGCACTTGTTTCCTGAAGCTACATGCCTAAAGATTAAGTTTCCTCATCTAAGAATACATAGGCTAAAATATTTGTCAGTTCTCTTCTTCTTCTTTTATGATCAAGATAAATAGTATTTTACACAAGTCATGGGATACTGATTATTTTGAGGAATGAAAACTACCTAGCTTTGTTTTATTTTTCTGGTTGCTAGTAAGGCTGATCATTTAATCCATAATACTTTTACAACCTTTGATAAAACTTGAATATAGACATGATGGATGATAAGAATTATCATCTCACCAGGACACTGGTGACCCATGATTGTAATTCTAACTACTTGGAGGAATAGCTCCAGTGGTAAAGTGCCAATGAAGCAGTAAGCCAAGCAATGTTAAGGCCCTGGTTTTAAGCTCCAGAGGTCAAGCCCTAGTACATATATATATATATATATATATATATATTCCATCTTATTTCTTTCATTTCCTGTTGTCATAAGCAAAAACTTACCTAACAATCACTTGCAACTGGGTATTAACATTACTTTCAGCTTACCAATAGGACAGGTAGAGAGAATCAAGTGACGTATCCATAGTGTTCTACTACTGGTAGAGGCAGATCTACACTATTGGTCATCATATCTGCAGTGGCTCACTGAGATCTGAGGCTCTCGGTTCAAAGCCAGCCTGGGCACAAAAGTCCTTAAGACTCTTATCTCCAATTAACCAACTGGCAGTGGCGCTGTGGCTCAAGGGGTAGGGTAGTAGTCTTAAGTTGAAGAGCTCAGGGACAATGCTCATGGCCCAGAGTTCAAGCCCCACGACTGACAAAAATAAAGTGGGTTTCACTGAGGTTATCAGTGGACAATAAAGCTAGGCAGACACCACACAGGAAACTCACAGGAATGGAGGGCATGGGTGTGTGTGGACAGGAATAACTCCAGTGGGATCTATGGAATGAGAGGCTGGAGGGAAATGGTCAACAACCCCTTCACTATCATCAACACCATGGTCTTTATCACTTCCTTTCTGGTCTTGCCAAAGTCAGTAATAATCTCAGTCATGTATAATATCTTTTTTCCACTGTTCCAAATTCTTGGTGGACAGTGATGTGCCAGTCTGGGGCTGATTATTTAGGGTCAGAGGATCTAATGCTTTCTAGAAGGAACACATACTCACCTCATGTCTCTTTCTTCCCAATTATCGGCAGAAGAGAGAACCTTAGGGCCACAAATAATTCTTTCCTGAGTTCTACTTTTCTATCTCCTGTTCTGGCCAATCGCACAGTGTCACAAGCTCAGTCAAACAATGAGGGAACACCAAGCTACACAAACTAGAGCCATGTACCCATGCAGCCATCCCTGCCTCCAGAGATCACAGGCAATGTATTGCAACCTAGGGTAATTTGCCTCACAGCTATATGCCTTGTGAAATGGACTTCATTACAATTGGGTAAAGACTGTAGGGGCTGCCTCCAAGGAATCTTTACAAGGAACAATGAGAAATATTTCACAAGGAATAGCATGTCAGAAAATTATTACATAAAACTCCATGTTGAGCTGTGAGTGGTGGCTCACATCTATAATCCTAACTACATAGGAGGCTGAGATCTGAGGATCAAGGTTCAAAGCCAGCCCAGACACTAAGACCTTGAGACTCTTATCTCCAATTAATTTCTAGAGAAGCAGAAGTGGGCTTGAGCTGAAGAGCTCAGGGACAGTGCCCAGGCCTAGAGTTCAAGTCCCATGACCCACAATATATATATATATGTTGGTACATAAAAATAACTACATAAGTGTTATTGTAATTTATAATAATTATGGTAACTATAGTAAATATTATTTTGGTGCTCAGAATTGAACCCTGGACTTCATGTATGCTAAGCATGCACTTTGCCAGTGAACTGTACCCTGAGCACATCTGTTACATTTACTGAGCTTTGACAGAAATGAGTCACAGTGTAATTTGACCCTGAAGAAAGCCATCTAGAATTACGATGTTTGGCTCTGAGCACACTAAAATAGTTTCAAATGTCAACTTCACTTAAGAAAATAATTAAAGAAAAGCACCAATAGAAAAACATTAAAAAGTTTGAATAATTGCCATATGCCTTACACTACAAATAAAGTTGGTTTGGTTATTTTAATTTGATTTACTTCATTTTATTGTTATTTTGTGACATTAGAAAGGGAACTCAAGGCCTCAAACATACTCGACAAACATTCTTACCCTACATCCTCCTTCACAGACTAATATTTCAGGATGAAGCAAACATCTCCTCTTCTTTTATATCACTGGGTTCTTCTGTAAAGTCTGAACCTAGCATACCAGCATCAGTATTACTATTGCCACTTTACAGATGAAGCTCTGGGAAGTGACCCACACAAAATCCCTCAGGCAAAACCATGACACAAACTCCTCTCCTTTGTTTCTCTGTCCAGAAGCTGTTGACCAGCTGGGAGCTGAGGATTGGGGCAAACCAATACAGCCTTTTCTCTCAGTTGAAGAAAAGTTTGAGATGTCATAAATATAAGTGTGGAAGACAGGGAAGCGGGGGAGTTAATCAGTTGATAATCTACAAACCATCGCCACTTTAAACAAACAAACGAAAAGACCACTTTACCTTTTTGAATTGATGTTAATACTTTTAACTAGAAACCTATCTTGCCACCTTTGGTGCCACTTCCCCCTGCTCACAACCCCCGCCAATCCAGATAGGGTAAGACTTTTCCCTAAGGGCTGTCCACCCACCCAAAGCATTCAGCGTTCAGCTCTCCTCTCTGTTCTATTGCCAGTCTAGGGTCAGTGGGAACAAATCATGCCTTCCTTCCCCAGTTTACCTAATAAAAATATGCTCTCTGATCCGATCCAATGAACCCTTTCCAACAGCCTTCCTTTTGCTGGAAGTTGTGAGAACTAGTCCAAGTTTTGTTTTATTTTCTTTTGCTTTGAGGGTTTTTTTTGTTTGTTTGCTGATATCTATATAAACCAACAAACCTTTTTTTTTAATTCTGAGCTCCTTTATTTCTAAGAGTTTTTATTTAACCCTATATGTACTTTTTTTTTTAAGACAGGACCTCTCACTACGTGGCCCAGAATGCCCTGAACTCCTAAGTTAAAATAGTCCATCTCAGAGTGCTTACCTTGCATGCATAAAGACCTAGGTTGGCTCTTCTACCCAGCAAAAATAAAAATAAAAATGAAACCACAGAGAAAAAAAAAATAGTCCATCTCCCTCAGTGTCCCAAGTAAATGGGACTTACAGGTCCATGGCAGTGGACTCAAACACTTTTTCTTAATGAAGTGACACCATTTTAAAATGTTGATCTTTCCTAAAGCTATATAGCTTTATTTCTCCCACATTCACCATTGTCTTCCCCCTGCCAAGCCCAGAAAAGTGTTCTGGAAAGTGACAAAGGGAAAAGATGATGTACATAGATGTTGTGGTCATCACCCCATGCCTAAGCAAAGTCCAGGCCACACCAGTCATAAACATGCTAAGAGGCATGGTTGGGGTGGGGATTCCCACTGCAGGCGTGTTCTCATGTTTACCTGACAAAGGCCTCTCTTCCACGTTGGCAATGTCATCCTTTAACTGTGAGGCCTTCCTCCTCTGAACCTGTTCCCCTTCCCTCAGTAAGAAGAAATTTGTGGTGGCAGGAAAAAGTTCTAGCAGGAATAATTTCAGTCTAAATTCCAGTCCTGCCCAGAGGATCATGGGTACTTTAGTTCTTTAATACTTCAACCATTATTTTAGGTGAGACGTGAAGATAATAAATTAATATGAAATCGCTTTGCACACAGTAGAGCAAGCAAAGGTCTGTTGACTTTGAAGCCTCAAGGCCTCCAATCCTGTGTTAATCATTCTGTTTAAAAAATCAAAGTAGAGTGGGTGGAATTCTACCCTGCCTCTCAATGACTGTGGAAGGAGGGTGCCAAAACTCATGTCAGGCACACTTACCCTTCTGGGCACTGGGGCTGCTGCGGGGTTGTGGTGCACTCTTCTGTCACCCATGGTGTCTCACCTGCAAAGCAGATCACAATCTTTACACTGTTGTACCAAATACAGAAAAAGAAGCATGAGTTCAGTGGGCATGAAGTTCCTAAACCGCTTAACTCTGTGCTGCTCTGATGACTAATTTCTTCCAGAACACAGGAAGCACTATTCCGTATGTTTACAACTCAGTGCCTCTGAAGATTTGCTTGTACTCTGAATGCCAGGAAACCATACTTCTAAGGAAAACAAAGGAGAATCCTTTAGGTAAAAAAAAAAAAAAAAAAAAAAAACAAAGGGGTATTCTTTCTGGCTGTTAATAATGTGGTTTTTACCCCTCCCCCCAAGCACAATGTTTTCCCAACTGTTAGAATAAAAATAAATCAGCTGAAAAATCTTGCTTCATGGACATTTCTTTCTACAGAGAGTCCAGCTAAGTAATGGTGTAGACATGACAAGAGATGAATGTCAGCATGTGCGAGCCCGAATGGTGCTGGGAATGATTACCAATGTCACAGACAGGCATGGTGTGCCTCAAGATGCAGGTAACATTATAACTCCACCAGCTCTTGCAAAACCTAAATGAATAAATGACCTCTGAATCTCAAAGTCCTCTCGCTCTATCTACTAATATGTATAGATAGATAGATAGATAGATAGATAGATAGATAGATAGATAGATAGATAGATGGATGGATGGATGGATGGATGGATGGATGGATGGATGGATGGACGGACGGACGGATGGACGGACGGATGGACGGACGGACGGACGGACAGAGTTACTAAAGTCACAAAGGATGCAATCAGCAAAACCTGTATTGGAAAAGCCTGTAAGATGAATGAGCCCATATAGCATGTGAAAACACATCTAATCACACAGAAGCCTTCTGAAAACCTGTGTCAACCTAGTAGTCAGTGAGGTGCCACAATTAAGCTCTGATATCAACAAGTCAAGACTAACCAATCTCTATCAGTTTAAGTTTCTTATGTGCATACAGGGCCTGAATGGAAACTTTGGGGATTCCTTGGTACCACCTACACAGAAAAAGATGGAAGTGATGCTGTGGCTCAAGTGGTAGAGCACTAGCCTTGAGAAAGCCCAAGCACAGTGTCCAGGTCTTGAGTTCAAGTCCCAGGACTAGCAAAAAAAAAAAAAAACCAAACGCTTCTCATATGATCCATCTGTTCCACTCTGGATAACAGAACTATTCATGATAGACTAGTTATGACTAAATCTAAGTGCCCATTGATGGAATTAAATGGATAAAGAAAATGTTACACATACATACATACATACATACATACATACATATATTGTAGTGTCATCATGAATTTCTTCTATGTATGTGGTACTGAGGAATTGAACCCCAGTCTTCGTGCATGCGAGGCAAGCACTTTACCACTAGGCCAAACTCGCAGCCCTATGAATTTCTCAATATGCCAATTCAAAAAATACAAGCCTTGTCTGTACTGTTCTGGGTCCAGACTTACTTCTACCATTTCTGGACCCATGAATCCAATTCTGGTGACATTTCTACTATAACATATTCCTCTAATTGCAAATGATTTTTGTTGTGAAATACTTAAAAGTATAAGTTAGGTTAGTTGAGTATGGTGTCATATGAAAAAGGGATTAAAATGTAATAAAATTTTGTGTAGTATATGTGTGTATGCATTGTCATAAATTTCATCAGATAATGGTGGTAATGGTGATTTTAAAAGAAGAACTTCAAATCATTTTAGGGAGCTTGTGAAATTGGTTGAGTACTTGAACTGTAATCTTGAATCTGCATGAACCCTCTCAGGTTCCTTAGTCGTTTAACCATTCCAGCCACAATTGCTTCAACATATCTACTGATCTTTGATCTAGGTCATCTCTTCTCTAGTGTCTTAACTTTAAGCTCTATCATTCAGCATCTCAAACCACAAGAATATCTGGTATGGCATAAGGCCATATAATGTGAAGCTAATTGAAAGGACCTCCAGGATATTGAAACAAAAGCCATATAATGAATGATTGTTGTCCTTAATGTACTATGTTGTCTCTCATCTCCTTTGCTGTCCCTTGGTTATCTCATATTGGTATAGTATCTCACTTTGTTATCTGATATATTGAATTTATTTGTATTTGGATATTTGAAATTTGATAGGGAAGGGGGGAAAACCAAGACGGGTGGGGGGTGTGGGGGGGAGGGAAATGGGTACCAAGACATGTGAAAGGGTATCAATGTATGTGAATTAATGCACCTTCTATCTGGCAAATATCATGTAACCCTTTTACTAATTACAATAAAAAAAATATGGAAAAGAAAAAAAAAGAAATGCAAATCAAAAAAAAAAAGAATATCTGGCATGGTCATTGGACAGTAAACAATCTTGCCATCTAGACCAATATGAAACTGTAAGCTCTTTTTTCTGGGCCTATGGGAAGGGCTCCCTCGATAGTGTATAAGCCACACTTCCTCCCAGAGTAAACACCTTGGATCATTTTCGTCCATATGGAGTACTAACTGAAGTTCTCTGATTTGCCTAACGCTTTACAGCTTATAGCTCTAAGATAGCAAATTCCAGTGAACTCACAGAGGCAACGACACCAACATCCTTTTCTTACCTTGGCAAACACTCTTGTAGTCAACACAGCAGTCTTTCCTCTGCAAACAGTCATCTGCACAAGAGCAAAAGCTGGACTCCAGTCTGCTCTCCCCACAGCGAAATACATTGCATGTCCATATGGCAGCTGTTAAGTAAGACCATTCAGTTATTTTTGAGCTAAGTACAAATACATTTAAATGTCATGCATCTCTTCCTGTATTGTTGGAACACTGTCAAATGTTGTGGTTTATCTGCATTCACAAATGGAAATCTATCATTCAAAACCAGAAAGGTAAGCCATGGCTTAATTTTCCTTTAGCATGGATAGGAGACCGAAATGTGCATTACAAGCTTTAAGTATGAGAAGCTCTGAACCCTGATTACAAGAGCAGGATTTTCCCATGGTGAAACATCATTATCCTGAAACTAAATATAGCTACCCAGAAGTAGCTTTGCCCAGCCTTGTCTTCTGACAGTTAACAGGGAAAGGAACAGAGATCACAAAAGTAATAGAACAATCATTCCTATAGGGACACAGGCAGGAAGGATGGAAATGGTAAGTCAGATCTGACCACAGCTTGGATCTTTTCTGAGAATTTGTACTTAGTGAGAGAGCAATTCAAATCCTATTTCTACAAGCAGCAAGAATCTGGGGGAGAACTTCTTTCCATTGCCTCCTGTTAAGGAACAGTCATTAAAATCATATCCACTCTGTGCTTGATGGCCTCGTTAAATACATGAATGTTGAGTGCTTCCATTTATTACTGACTTGGAAAGAAAAGATTGAGGAAAATAAAGGAAATACAGAGCTACTTATAGCTACTGTGCACTTCTCTCCGTCTCCTGTCCTTTTCAGAGAACACAGTGTAAAGGATGCTACCATTCCAATATTCACTGTTCCCCCACCATTAAGCAAGTACCCCCCCCTTCCCTGACTACATAAGAGGATTAAAGATGGAGAGCTGTTGTGTTTCACCTGCCAGTGAATGTTTCGATAACTGCAGTATGGAACACTAGTATTCCAAGTGAAACTTGTAAAGTATGAAGTTCAAGGACAACTTCAAATGAAATTAGACTGGATGTCTATAATCCCATCATCCAAAAGGCAAAAACAGGAAGAAGATGAGTTTAACTCAGCCTAGACTATACTAGAAGTTATAGGCTAGCCTGGGCTACATAGACTCAAAATAGCAAAAGAAGGAATGGAGGAAGGAAGGGAGAGAAGAAGGGAAGAATAGAGGAAGGGAGGGAGGAAGGGAGGTGAAATTAAGCCATAGTAGAACACCACTGAAACTTAATTATGCAACACTTCATTTTCTCTAGGAAATATAGTATAGACTCCTGTATTTTATACTGCCAAGTGGACAATGATAGTAAGAGACGTTGTATAGATACCTATAAAAGGTACTATGGATTCAATTTTGTCCTCTAAAATGATGCTAGAATCTGAATCCCCATTAACTGTAAATATGATCTTACCTGTATCTGAATTTCTTGCGAATAACCAAATAAAATAAAATTACTGGAGCAGGCCTTCATCTCATGATTTTTCTTGTAAGAAGGGGAAGTTTGAACACTGAGTCATATAGAGGGAAGACTGTAAAAGTGATGGTTATATGAAGGTAATGACAATTGGAAGTTGTGTTGCAACCTGCCAAAGAGTGTCAAAGATAGCCAACAACTAGACAGATGCTAAGAAAGAGGTATACAATAGATTCTCTCTCCCAAAGTCTTCAGAAGTATCTAAGATTAGGGCTTAGGTGTTGAGACAATGAATTCTTGCTTTTGTTAAGTTACTTGGTTTGTGGTATTTTATTTTGGCTGTTCTGGGAAACTAATACACAAAGCCTAGATGACTGTTTGAACATACAGGAATGATAGCACAATTACCACACTATGAAACAGTTTTAAAATCCATACTTGATTTCACACAGGTGTCTTCATAATCCCAACAGCAATCGCCTCTCTCTCTACATCCTTGATCACACCGACAGCCCTCCAGTCCTCTAAATGATGAGTCAAAGCATTTTTTTCTGCAGCTTCCTGTAAAATAAAGGGCATAAGGCCACTAACATTTAGATATTATGCAGTATCTCATATATAGATAACAGAATTACAGAGAAGTACTTAGCACAGAGCAGGATTGAATCAACTAATGATTTTCATGGGTCAGCATGTTCTGCCAGTGTGGTGTACTAAATCATGAGTCATCAATATGTACTGGGAATATACAATTGCAGACAGTCTGACAAAGACCAGGAGGGAGGCAAGGAGACTCCACTGAGTCTTGGGGAAGGAATTATGAATTTTAAAACCAGAGGCAAAGCCATCTGCAGAATACTGGCGAAAGAAGGACTGGTGACCAAGAAGCTTCATCCCATGCCTTTTGGAACAGGAAGCCAACAAATAAAATATACAACACTGAACAATACAAGTGATGAAAAATGTTGAGGACAGATAATCATTGATAGAATCATGATCTCTAACCTCATGATCTGTAACCTCATTAACTTGTTGACCAATATAATAAATGGTGTTTACAAAGTAATTAACAATTTCAATTAGTGTTCTCGGAGGGGTAGAGAATAGAATGATAGTTACCAGAGACTGAGATAGTAGAGGATAGAGAGAGATGGAGAAAGGTACATTTTTGTGCCATGTTAAAATTAGAGGACTAAAGTTAAAAGTAGAAGCAAGAAATTATTTGCTATTGCACTTTGATAACAAAAGTTATTTAATATTTCCAAAAGCTAGGATTTTGAATTGTTTTGCTGCAAGGAATGAAAATGAGATGTTTTTTTACCTGATTTGAACATTATAAAACATATCCAAATATGTATCCATACATCACAAGGTCCCCCATAAGTACATGTAATTTTTATATTGTTCAATATCACTTAAAATAAATTTAAATTTAAAAGAGCTAATACCTAGACATAAAATCAGAAAAAATAGAGATGATGTTATTAATAAAATTATCAGAACTGTCAGGTGCTGATATTTCATATCTGTAATCCTAGCTACTCAGGAGACTGAGATCTGATTATCACAGTTCAAAGCCAGTCCAGGCAGAAAAGTCCATGAGACTTTTATCTCCAATTAGTCACCAAGTGTAGCTGTGGCTCAAAAAGAGAGACCCCCCTCAAAGTTATTATCAGCAAGGTACAAATGTTCACAAACTAAAAAGGTATCTAATTTTCTTAAATGCAACACAGGATATGAGAAGATAAGAAAGTAATGCCTTCAACTAGGCAGAAAGTAATTTTGCCTTTGAGTTCAGTATTTAAGCAAACTATCAAGGGTTAGATTAGGATGATATCTGTCTTTCTATCAACAAGGACTCAAGTTTTATCTCCCAAGTATCCTATCTTAGAAAGCTGCCAAAAGCATTATTTAATAAAATTAATATGTAAGGAAAAAAAGAGAAGAACATAAGGTCCAGCAAAATGAAAAAGCCAATGGAAATATCAACTACCACATCAAACCACAAGAACAAAAATCAGGATTAATCAGAACAACAACAAGAAAAACAACTTCAAAAGATTGCCTTCACTGTCTGCACTGTGAAAAATTAGAAAGCTGGATAATTCTAAGGGCTGAGGAGAATGTGTGGTGAATGTAGGAAAGGCCAGGGCACCCAAGTTTTTTCATACACATACACCTCTCCCTAACTCAATGTTTTACATCCTGTTTATTAGTTTTACTATTGTTTAGCATTTTCACAATATATGTGTATTGTATAATAGGTATAGATAATATGCAACATATATATAATTCTTATATATATATGAGGACTCACGTCCTGAGCAGCACTGTCCTTGGGCTTTCTCAAGTCTAGAGTCACTTGAGCCACAGAACCAGTCAAGTTTTTCTTTTCTGTTTTTTTTTCTGTGGGTCATGGGGTTTGAATTCTGAGCCTAGGTGCTGTCCCTGAGTTTTTCAGCTCAAGGCCACCATCCTACCCCTTGAGCCTCAGCCTCGCTTTCCGTTTTTGTTGTTGTTTTTTTCTAATGGCTAATTGGAGATAAGAGTCTCGCGAACTTTAGTGCCTGAGCTGCCTCGCTTTCCCTTTTTGTTGTTGTTTTTTTCTAATGGCTAATTGGAGATAAGAGTCTCGCGGACTTTATTGCCTGAGCTGGCTTTGAACCTCGATCCTCAGATCAGAGCCTCCTGAGTAGCTGGGATTACAGACATGAGTCACCGAGCCTGGCCACTTCTGGCTTTTTCTATGTATGTGGTTCCAAGGAATCCAACTCAGGTCTTCATGCATACTAGGCAAACACTCCCAGCCCCTCATGCTACAAATGAAACTCTTTAAGAGTTTTAAGAATGTTGTCTATTCTCTTCACTGTATGCCAGTTAGAATAATAACAAGCACCCAGTCAATAATCAACTTTTGAAAAATAATTTTAAAAATGCACAGACAATAAAATGTAAAGGCAACCATGTTAGAAAAATGACATATTACCAGGCTTTGGTGGTTCACAATCATAACCATAGCTAGTAAGGAGGTAGAGATCTGAAGACTGTTGCTCAAAGGCAACCACTCACTCACAAGACTCATCACCAAAAAACTAGAAGTAGACCTATGTCTCAAGTGCTAGAGGGCTAGCCTTGGGCAAAAAGGCTCCCAGAAAGTGCCCAGGTCCTGAGTTCAAGCCCCAGGACGAGCACCACAAAAATAGAATGATAATTACATATTACTAATGGAAAGTGGTCTGAGTGGAGAATGGTAGAAATTGTTCTGAGCTGGTACTTGATAGATGAATGACAAAGGAAATGAATATGCTAAGAGTCAAATAATATTAAATATGATGAATATGCAAATGAGCCAAAGTCCAATTCCAGTGCACTCAGAGAGAAAGAGAGAGAGAAGGAAAGGTTAATAAGGCTGATATGCTGAGAGGAAAGGAGAAGAATAAGGAAGCACTCTGGGAAGCCAGCCAGTAGATGTTGTAAAGTAAGGACGGGAGTAAAGAACTGGAACAAAAGGAGATTTTATTCAGAGATTAGTATATGCCTTTTTCAATCGGTGTAAACTATCTAAATGACAAAATAGTCAGGCAAGTCAAGCCAATTTATATGCTTTTATGTCAAAATAATACTTCTAAAATGGTCCAGCAACATTCATTCATTCATTTCCAGTGGTACCACCACAGGGAAACACAACGCCAAGTAACCAAGAAAAGACAATCATTTTCTAGCTACGATTCACTATTTCTGTTCTACATTCCCACGTTACATAGAAGTACTGAATGTTAATTTTTAAGTGAAAGTAGGACTCAAAATAATAATTAACCACTTTGAAAGATTCCCTAATTCAGAATTGATAAAGACTCTTCTAAGTTAAAGTGGAAATTATCAAATTGAAAAAAAGGTAATAACCCAACAGCAGGCCTCCTACTACACCTTAGTAATACATCAAAATAGTTCATTATAAAATTATCAAAAGTGTTTTCTATAACAATTATGTGAAGCATTTACTATTCATACTAATAAGATTCAGCAAAATGGATCTGAGGTGCTTTGGGAACATGAATCTCCTCTTTTTCTTGCTTCTGATGAGAAAAAAAATCAGCTTTTATTATAGATTGCTTCTCAAGAATTTTGTGCTGACTAACCAAGAAATGGTGGGATTTCAGAGAAAGCAAAAGTGATAGAATTTCAAGTGCACAAATGTTCTTGGTAGTGGAGCAACAAAGCCTTTTAAAGACCAAGAATCCTGAACACTTTGTCTACTATTTACAATAGTAGAAGCTGAGACAGAAAGTCTGAGATTGGTTACCAATGTTATCTGTGTTGGAATGATATGATGTTCAAAGAAAAAGGGATTGGGCCAGGAGCATGGCCTAGTGCTAAAGTACTTGTCTAGCATGCGCAAAGCCCTTGGTTTGATTCCTTGGTACCATATACACAGAAGAAAAAAAAAAGCCAGAAGTGGTGCTATGGCTCCAGGGATGGAGCACTAAACTTAAGAAAAAAAAATACCCAAGGGCAGTGCCCAGTCTCTGAGTTCAACTCCCAGGACTGGCCCCCCCCCAAAAAAGGAAATAAGAATTTCTGTATAAGGGTAAAAGACTAATGTCAAGAAATGACAATGGATAATGCTAACCACTGAGAAGCTTAGAAGGAAGATGACATAAAGTCAAAATAAAGGGTTGAGGCAAAGATAAGTTTTAATGAATTAAGACAAGGATAAAGTGGGGAAACATCAGGGAATGCTTCGATAAAAAAGCTGAAAAGCATACATGCCTTGCTCTTCGGGTTTCCTGAGTCCAAGTCCCAGGCCTAATCCAAGTGATACGATCACCAGCAGTGCAAGAAGAACCTATTACAAAACAGGGAAAATCACAGCTATCATCTCGAATAGATGCATATACATATATGCATACATACACATAATAGATATAATAGAGATAGGCACAAAATTACACATGCTAACTAAATTCATCAATGGTGGAAATACACTGTTTACTTAACACCTGAAAATAAGAAATTTGAGGAAGATGAACATATTTAGCCTGTGTTTACATATATTATATATATATATAATTAAGCAAGTGATTTGTTCTAATCCTGATTCATGAAAATATCTTGAGTTAATTTGGGAGCTTCTTGTCTGACCCACCACTGACAAAGTTCAGTGCAGGGAATATTATGTTATTACTTTAAACCCTGATATAATTCATGAGATCCAGTGTCAGGCAATGGCTCTCCCTGGCTGTACAATTCATAAAGAATAACAGGCATACCATCAAATTATTTAGGGATGTGTTTTACAATAACCTTGATTGGAGGTTAAAGCACAAACCATAAATTTGACGGAAGCAAACAAAGCCACCACATAAAATTGCTTGAGAGCTACATAAACGATTTGGAGTGGCTTCTATGTGTTCTGAAATATCAGGTGGGAAATTAATACGCCTAACTTTTGCCATGGAAGTGAAAGGAATTCCCAAGAAATCACATTAAAATATGAAAACATCTCACGTGAAGTCTCACTGGAGATGATGACAAAAGAAAGTAAACACAAATCATTCCTAAATATCACCATCAGTAGGCAGTCCCTTGTCAAGATGATAATGGAGTCACACCCAAGCAGTGAAGCCAATACTGGGAAACTTCTTACAGTAAACCTCATGTATCACAGATTTATAAATTCAAACATTTGGGTTGCATTTAGTCCCTTAAGATGCATTTAAACTTTGTATGGCTTTATATTTGTTTCATATATGCATGGCTTTCTTTATTATTCTGCAAGTTTTTTGAGAGTAGAAAACTCATGTAATCTCCTATACTTTTAAATATGTAATTCCTCAAAAGCTTCCTGATATTGGGGTGCCCATGTGTTTTAAAGTATGCTGAGCACAGCACTGAGGGGAGATTCTGAGCTACAAAATGCACTGATCATCCAATATATAGCTTTAACTTAACTTAATAAACAGTGCTCAGAACACAGTAGAAACTCTTCAGTTTTTAAAATAAAACATTTGTCATGATTTGGATGCATTAGGGCACCTCTGAAATAGTTAAAATACTGAACTTCATTGTATGCACTAAAAAAGAACAATAAAAGTACTGCATGCGTTTTGCTCCCAAAGGATTATATAATTTGTCAAAGTAATAAGATAGAATAAATGTAATAGATAGCACAAAAGCTGTAGCAGGTACTCTAAATGAGAAAGAGAAAGTAGAATGCACAGCACTGGTGTTTACTTGTTATGGTCTCTAGATTCAATCTAGACACACATTGTTTCATTTATTCCCTGTAACAGTGCTGGAGAGACATAGAAGAAGGCGGTGACATTTTCTCTACTAGAGAATTTAGAAAATAGCTTCAGCAAGATATGTGTGATAGATAATAATACAAATGGTTTAGGTATGAGATACTGATTGATTTGACAAGCCAGGCAGGAGGCATTTGAAATCTACGGACAGGCACTTAGTAAAACTGCCGGTTTGCCTACAAGTCTTAAAACCACAAGGGAACAGGAGATAATATTAAAAGAATTCACTAGATAGAGCTCAGGGAAATGTTTACAAGTAACATGATATGAGCAAAAAGGTAAATCTGCCCATTAATGCAAATAAATGGAAAGTCATAAACATGAGCATTTCTTTGTCATTGTGGAAACAAGGGTAGAGAAGAGTTTAAGAGAAGAAACTATTCAAAACAACATCCACGTATTGCTCTTAAGTGTACTCTAGGAAGGAAGGAGGGAGAAAAAAGGATTAACTATTAAAGTGAACATTCAACAGGTAAATGGTGAAAAACTAAGATAATATGTGGAACCCTCTTCTCCTTTCCCAAAAGTTTGATAGTGAAGAAAAAGGAGAGAATCATAAAGTCAAGGAAGGTGGGAATTTTTATTCCATACTGTTTTTAGGACAGATCTGAGCACATAAAATGTTAAGAATGAGAAAATAGGCAACTGAGACCATCTCTAGTCTCAATAGTTTCACAAAATACTATAGACAATATAGTCATTTTAATTTTTAACTCTCTAGTATTAAAATAGTTGTGCTGTGAAAAAGTGACTTGGAATATAATCACAATCATCTGGGAAAAGAAAATTAGCCCTGCAAAATGTTTTGTCTCAGAGTCCAGACTTTCAATCTAATATAGCCCACTTTTATTCAAATTTCTTACTTGTTCAACATGATTTAATACATCCACTCACATTAGAGC